>NW_027069481.1:1390289-1529684 GCF_002906115.3 Quercus suber
GTGATTGTCTAGTGTTATTTCATGTTCTATTCATTGTTTTAAAACCAAACAGCTATCAACATATTCAAGATTTAATATTTTGCTCAGCTAAACCCTTAAACATCAATCCTTATTCAAGAACTCTTCAAGATCTCATCAAGATATCTAATTTAGAGCTGAATTCTTAAAGATCCTACATCAAAAATTGGTATCACAGCCCATTCAGGCTTCCATCATGCATCAACCAAGTACCAACATCAGCCAGGACTTAACTAAATTTAAAATAAAATAAAATAAAATAAATGGATAACACCTGTGCCCAGGCAGAACCTTGATCAAATGACCAAATAACAAATATAAAATTATGTCGTGTAAAAGTACCTGCAGCTGCAGATTCTGAATTTTCACCACTGTTAGCATTCTTTTTTCTCCTTGATCTGCATAGAAAGTTTTGGTATTTAGAAAAAAAACTTATAGTAATGTGCCAACTATAAATCAATAACACAACTAATATGATGCATCTCATATAAACCCACAAAACTTCGGCAAAATCCTAGTTACCAATTCAAGATTCGAATAAATACTACAGACAAGAGGGCACTTCAAGCCCAAAAGAAGAATAAAACCAGAAAGTTAATAAGACTACTTTGTTTGCAGAAAACTCAAAAACATTGATAAGTAATTATGTCAAAATGCTTGAGAAGTATTAATAAACGCAATGTGTTCCTTCCTATAGTTCATTTTGTTGTTCTAGAAACACATGGAAAGATTGTCAAATTAAGTACAATATAACACTGACACAAGCTCTAACTTGTTCACTATAAAGATCACTAATAAAAACACCTGTCCATAGAATCTTCAGCCATGATGTTCAGTAGAGGATAGCACCGAAATGCAGTACCCAATTGAGAGAATGAGTTTCAGACTCGGAATGGTGAGCAATGCTAAGTTTCTTAGAGTAAGCTAGGGGTGTTTCAACTCTTCAAGAGACAAATTCTTGGAATATGCCTCTCATGCTTTCTTTTTGATAATCAAAACTGGCTACAACATGCACTACCTTGTCAATTTATAGTTACACAAGAATGCATGCCATTGGCTAACTGCAATGCTATAGGCTCATAGCATTTGATTGGCTCTTTTATAACTAACTAGGCTTTGAAATAACTAACTAGTCCCCTAGCTTATCATCTTAACCAAATTGCTACAGAAACTGAAGTACAGTACATAAGTAGCTACTAAGATGCACACTACCAAAAAATAAAAACAAGCAAACGGATCTTTTTTTTTCCTCCTTCAGGATAAGTATTAGTACAACCCCATTTTGCATTTAGTCCATTATTTTCACTTTCACAATACCACACATTGCTGATCACAAATAGCATTTCACAATTTTGTTATAGTTTGCAACTATCAGGATATGAAACAGTAAGAACTAAGAACACCAGAATGTATATCCCACCCAAAAAAAAAAAAAAATCAAATTTCAAAGAAAAGAAAGAAAACCCACATACCATTCAAGCACAAATGTGAATTAAACTTTAAAAAAACAAAGAAAATCATTCAAATTTTCAAACCTTTGGGTTGGGTCCTCATCAGGAGAGTGGAAATTCCCACGAGACCGACCCATTGAATCCTGAAGAAGCTGAGAGAGTTCACGAACCCCTTTGCAATATATACTATATATAAACTACTTTTCTTAATTAAAAAGCACAATAAAAAGACTGAGAAGAAGGCTGGTATTTTTAGAGGGGGGCAAGTAAAAAGTAAAAAAACCCTAACTTATCACAGGGATTGTGAATTGGTTTTTGATAATTTCCCAAATAAGCATTAATGGGTTAATCTCAAAATCACATCATTTTTTTTGGATGGTTTTTGAACATTAAACGAGGTTGGTGTAGATTTGGATTTTTCTCAAACACTTGCGGCTCTGTCTTCCTGTTTTGTTAGTTACTACCCAAAAAAGGCTGTAAAACTGTTATTAGTTTTGTAGTAAGGTAAAGTTACCGGTCAACGTTAAACTGAGTTTGGCTGTTTGACTTTTTTTTTTTTTTTTTTTAATGTATGAACAAAAATGCTTCTCTGAGTGTTATCAAAAAAAAAAAAAAAAGCTTCTCTGAGTCTGTGACTGTGTGTTTGTTTGGAAAAAGTGCAAGCCAATAACACTTTAAAATTATAAAAAAAAAGTTTTAGTTTGTTTGGGCATGGGCTGAAATGCTGAATTATCGTAAAGAGAAAGTCAGACAAACAATTTGACCAAAAAAAATTGACCTTTTGCTAATGTTAAAGATGGTTAATGGTAAATATAAATATGATATTAATTGCAGGTTCAAATAAGAACCAATAAAATTTTGCTAAAATGAGAAAAACATTGTTAAATTGATTGTTTAATTCTATCATAATTGATAGATTTTTTATTTGATTGTAATGAATGGGAAATTGTAGCCTCTTTGTTTTGGGTAATAAGATTGGAAGTGAATTGGGCATTTGGGCTAAAGTGTCATTATAATTTATAAATGGGATTACATGATAGAGTTTTGATCACCCACATAAGAGTAAATAAATAAATAAATGTTGAATTCTTTATGTAATAACAATTTTTTTTATAGATATGATAATATTTAAGTTTATAGTGTCCACTTCACGATATTTGTTCTCTATTATCAGATTAAGACACTAATTGACTTTTTGTGTAGACGGGCATTGAACCCCAAATATTTTATTTAACATCAATAGATTTTACAAAATGATTTAATTAAAACTACCTTTAGTTGCTATACTCACCCAAAAATAATATTATTATTAACATAATCATATAATTTTTTTTTTTTTTTTTGTCTTTTTTACACCTTAACAAGTATGAGTAAGTACTTATTAACATTTTCCATTAAAATAAAATAAAATAAGTTGGTATATTCTTTTATATCCTTTTTTGTTCTCCAAGTATGTCTCATCATCATGATGTTTGAACATTTGACCAAAATAAATAGAAGACTACAATTATGAAAAGAGTTCGTCATCACAAACGTCAGCTATTGTGGCGCTTGTAATTTGTTCATGAACCTTTAACGTTCTTTTCTTTTCTTTGGTTTTTTGTTGCTGAATCATTAACCTTTTACATTCAATAAACCATGTGTTACTGCCAAGAAATTTCTGGTACTGGGCATATTATAGTTGGCCTCCTCAACTAATATATAGCCCAACTCTTGTCTCCCAATTCCACCACGAGCACTCTCATTTCTCTCTTCATAACCAATCCTCCTTTTTCTTCTATATTTTCTGTGTCTGCTCGTTTCATCAAAATTCTAGCTTACATATTCAAGAAAGCCACCAAGAGCTAGCTCCCCAAAACAATGGCAGCTTGTATTGCTAATTCAAGAAGTGAAACTTCTAGTACTGATCCATTTACTTTGGACTCCAGCAAGTGCCAAATTGGTACTCGTTGCAGGACCCAACTTTGCAGACTCAATTTGTCAAATCTGGTTTCTGGTAAAACCAGCAACTGGGGTGGGAAGAAAGTCTCAAATTCATCAAAAACCACTCTGCACGATGAGGATGAAGATGGGTTGTGGTTGAAAATTCAAGAGGAAGCTTTACATGATTTAGAACAAGAGCCTATCTTGTTCAAGTACTACTACTCATCAATATTGTCGCATGTTTCAGTAGAGAGTGCATTAGCGAGTCACCTAGCCATGAAGTTAAGCAACGCACATATTGCTAGTGATGCACTCATGGAAGTTTTCTTAAGCGTTTTTCATGAAGATCATGAGGTCAGGAGAGCCATCAGAGATGATCTCAAAGCTGTAAGAGAACGAGACCCAGCTTGCATCAGTTATGTTCATTGCTTGTTGAATTTCAAAGGTTTCCTTGCATGCCAAGCTCATAGGGTGGCACATAAATTGTGGTCACAAGGTAGGGCTGTCATGGCACTTCTAATTCAGAGTAGAATATCCGAGGTTTTTGCAGTAGACATCCATCCTGGAGCGAAAATCGGACGGGGGATATTACTTGATCATGCCACCGGAATTGTGATTGGAGAGACAACAGTCATAGGTGACAATGTTACAATTCTACATAATGTGACATTAGGTGGTACAGGAAAAGTTTCTGGGGATAGGCATCCTAAGATAGGTGATGGGGTTTTAATAGGTGCAGGAACTAAGGTTTTGGGTAGCATAAGAATTGGAGAAGGGGCTAAAATTGGTGCAGGGTCAGTGGTTCTAAAGGAGGTGCCTCCTAAGACTACAGCTGTTGGAAACCCAGCTAGATTGGTTGAAGGGAAAGAGAAACTTGTCATATGAGACAATTGTTGGAGGATCATCAGTTGATCTCCAACAATAAGATGTTAAGCTTATATTTTGGGAGGATCTGAGTTTTTGATAGATTATTGTTGAGAGCCTCTTTAACTTTCTTTGTAATGTAAAATATCTTCATGCACTCTGTTTGAACATGTGGTGGTTTGTATTTAGGGATTGAGTTGATAATGTAGATGAAGCCTCTTTCATCTTAAATCATTGTGACAATGTCAACTTACCAAAAAGTAAACGAGAAAACATGAAAATAAAATAAAAGTTTTGTATAGAAAAATGACTTGCATTAGCCACTTTTTATAATCCTTCATTTGACTGATTCGACACAAAGATATAATGATAGATTTCAAAGTATTCAGGGTATGACTCAGGTATCCACTATCAAAGTTCTTGATGTGATTCCTTGTGCCGTTGACCACTCCAATACCTACAGGACTGTTCTTATTCAATTCACTATTTAATTATTAATTCAATGATCAAAATTTCTAACTTCTCATCAATTATCCTTTTAATCTAAGTGACAATTTATCAATAGTTTCCTAGGAAATTTCTCTTTCATATTCTTCTTTGTATATATTATTAATGCAATGATTATGACAACCCGATCCCATATCAAAGATTATTCTTTTAATTTAATGGTATATACTATATATTATTTTCTCCAGATTCGTCTTTGGGAGTTATTTTCAAGAGCATCTTTGTGAGAGAGCTCCAATATTACCCTGCCCTGATCATTTCCTTTTCTCTTTGGTTTAGTTGTCAGGGTATATACTATATATAACACATGGTATACTTTGCCCCGCTCAATCAGTTCCTATGTCACAGGATGGGTTGAGTTTAAAAATTCAAACAATTAGATGGCTGGGAAAACAACTAGTTATGCACTACAATTATGTGATATTGTCAATGAAGGCTGGTCATAAACACTACTGATAACATTCATTAATTGCATTAATGATAATGAATATTGAATTGTACCTCTCAAGTCTCACACAGAACCAACACAACTCTCACCACTGCCTGAACTGAAAAAAAAAAGATGGGGTAGCTTCCAATCACCTAATACAATTTGAAAAACATGGTGCAACAGCCATAAAGCCTCAATTTCTATACATATGTGTGTGTGTGTGTGTGTGTGTGTGGATATAAAAAGCTCTCACCAAGAATAAATGTGACAACTCAATAAAACTCTCATACAGGGAAGTAAAAGAAACACAAGTTACACTGATCGTGTAAAAGACCTTACAGAAAGAGGTCCAAAATAACTGCATAAATTTCTCTTCCGAAGAAAAATACAGATACAAAATCCCCTCACTCTTGTACAACTCCGGGATTGTGTTATATTTTATCCCTTCAGGTGTTCAATAGATAGCATTCCAGAAGAACATCACTAGCCCTTGCTATATAAGGAACAAAACAACACAGGATATCAATCATATCATAGCTAGCCCTTGCTATATAAGGAACAAAACAACACAGGATATCAATCATATCATAGCTTGATGACATCCACAAGACCAGCTTGTCCCAATTCCATGGACAAGGTTTTCTAATATTCAAATGAAACTTTACTAGCAAAATGAAATAACACATGAATTATTCCTTTAAAGAGTAATTTTATCACACTTCAATTTTGTAAAATTGTAACCTAAGTTTCAAGAGTTCACAGAAATTTATTTCCCTTCTCTTGATATCCAAATGAATGAATATTAATAAAAATAAAGCCGAAAAATAAAAAATTATAAGCATTACCAAAAAATTCGAAATGAAAAATCTACTAGCAAAAAGAAGAAGGCCCTCTCTCACCTCTCCTCCAAAAACGACCTGTTTGGTAACCATTGTCTTGGCCTAGAGCTTTTGGTATCCATTGTATACAGATGAGATCCTCCCCTTTTACAGCCACCCTCATTCCAGGTTCCCTTACCTCCAACACTTCTCCTCTTCCTGCTACCCTCATTCCAGGTTCCCCTAGCTTCACCACCTCCCCTTGTCTGGCTACCCTCATTCCATGTTCCCCTATCAGTTCTTGTAAATTCCCGATGCTTTAACTCATTATTATTTTTGCCCCACTGTTTCCTACTAAATCCACTTCCCCCACAATCTCTCCATCCTCTATCTTCTAAAGTTCTATTATTCTGTCTAAATCTGCTTTCCCAAGGATTGTCACCATTATTTAAATTTTTTGGCTCCTTTTGGTTCCAGCCCCAATCTTTATTCTCAAATTCACCCCATCCTTTATTTTTCACTGGCAAAAGATTGTCACCATTATCCCCCTGATTCCTACCCCATCCATTTCCCCAGCAATCTCTCCATCCTCTATCTTTAAAAGCTCCTTTATTCTGTCTAAATCTGCTTTCCGTAGTATTGTCATCATTATTCAAATGCTTTGGCTCCCTCTGGTTCCAGCCCCAATCTTTATTCTCAAAATCACCCCATCCTTTATTCTTCACTGGCCAAGGGTTGTCATCATTATCCCACTCATTCCTACCCCATCCATTTTCCACACAATCTCCCCACCCTCTATCTATTAAAGAGCCATTATTCTGTTCAATTCGGCTTTCCCAAGTATTTTGACCATTATTCCAATTCTTTGGCTCCTGCTGGTTCCATCCCCTACCTTTATTCCCAAAATCATCCCATGCCTTATCCCCACCATTTCCCCAAGATTCCCATGGGTTCCACTCCCCTACTTTTTTCAGAGCTCCAAGATCCACCACATTGGAAAATTCACGAGGATTGTTATTATTTTCTTGTTGCATATTATGCAACTCTTCATCCAATTCCTTAATCAGTTCAGGATCAATGTTAGTATTCCAATCTATTTCATCAATATACATATCTGGATCAGGCAGAGAGATATCACAGAGGAGGCCATTGATCTCTGCCCAAAAACGCTTCTTTGCATTTTGAAATGCCACTTTACCAGCGGAATCATCCCAACTGAGCACATTATCTTGTAAGTGTATATACTTCTTATTATCTACTATCTTCCCCCATGGTATTCTTCCAACTGAAGTGCAAAATTTCTTTTCCCATAAAGGCACACCATCTTTCCCCCCTATAAGAGATAGAAAAGGGAAAAAAAATCAATTTAATGAGCCCACTCAGATCCATGATTTGTGCTGATAAGAACTCTCCATCTAAACAAAACGAAACAGAGAACATACATGACAAAAGGAGAAAAAGACACCCATGAATTACAAATTTCTTCACCAGTAAAAGAAATTTACTCTCAGGAAAAGACATATAGCATTGAAGCCAGTGTACCACATTCAAAACAAGCATAATATTATGAGAATCACATAACATATGGTAGAAACCTTCAGAGAATTCCTTTCTATGTATAAGTATTTCAAGAATTCCCATCAAAATTTCTAACATCAATAATGTACTAGACTGAGATACAAGGCAGGATGTAAGAGGCTTTGATTATAAAACTCAAGTTTGAAACTCTTTGGGTTATAGATTAGGGTAAGGACTATTTAAACCAATAAAACAATAATCTCCAAACTATTCCAACACATAAAACCTCATTCGTTTTGAAATACAATGCATAAATGTAAATGAGTTAGCTTCCAAACTAACGCAAGCAGACCTGTATTCATTTCCTAGGTCACAAATGTTTTCAAGATCATAAATTTCCTTCATATATTAAAAAAATAAAACATTTTAATGGTAAAACTTTCAATGATTTCACTCAAGTCTTTATTCCTGAGATTGATGTATGATTGGATTGAAATATTAGCCAGCACAGAGTCCCCCTCTTTTGTAGAATTTGTTGATCTTTTAAAATCCATATTGCAATTTTTTAGGAGTTTCTCTAGTATGCTTCCAGTGTATTAGAGTAATCTTCTCCAATGATCCTATCAATAAATTGATCTTTGCTTATAAAAGAAAACAATACCAGGTTGCCAATGAGCATTAACTCAAATGGATTGTGAGGTCATGGGTTCAAAACCCACTGAGTGTGAATTAAAGCATGTAAATATGTAAATTTGAGATAAGATTAGACTTTATGACGCTCTCTCTCTCTCTCTCTCTCCTTTGTTTACTGCTTGGATCACTCAAATCCAATGTTACAGTAAACCTACCATCCCTGGCCTCCCCAAAGATATAAAATTTACTAATTCAGTTTCTTTACTTTCCAAGAATTTTCTCAGTTATCAAACAGACAGCAATAAAAAATTCCAAGAAGTCAGTTTTAGAAAACATAGCACAGTAACAGAGATTTCATATAATACCCATCAAGAAAAACAACAATGCCAAAAATTCTACAAAATTATAAAAACACCCAATTCAACAAAGAACCAAAAATATTCAAATTTAAAAAAAAATATTAAAAAAATAAAAACAGAGTTACCTAGGGAAAAATTTTCAAAGTCGTATTCTCTCTGGGGAGGCCTTGGAGGCAGTTTTTTATGGTAAAATCTACGTAATGGATGATTTCTCCAATTACCCATTGCATCCACATACACCAAAACCCAAAAGATTGGGGGGACATAAAAACTCTGCTCAAGCTTCTCTGATACTCTTGTTTTCACTCAAGAAAGCAAGAGAAAGAGAAACACAGAGAAGTAGAAAGTAAAAGAAAGATATTCAAGGTGTTATTTGACATAATATGGAATTAGTAATATAAAAGAATGGAAGTAAAGGAGATAACTATGGTGAAGTGTGTGTGTGTGTGTGTGTGTGTGTATGTGTGTGTGTTTTATATTGTAATCTTATGGCTGGTGAGTGGTGAGTGATAACACACTGAAACGATATAAACGCAACCCAGTCCTTTAAACCCGGGAGGGAGAGGGAGAGGGATTCACATCCCGTGCAATACCTAGGGTATTGCACGGGGTGCAATAGTTCTAATATCAACCATTGATTTAATCCAATGGTTGTAAAGGGCTGCCACGTCATCGATCCGTGTCTCATTATTTTTTTTCTCCACTTTCTCCCACTTCACTTTCTTTCTCTTTCTCTTTCACTTTCAGATTCACCAAATTTCAAAAAATTTCTCTCTTCCACCAAACCTTGCCGTACGTGGGACACCGGCGTCGAATCTTCATGATCATGGCTACAAATGGAAGCTTCTGAGGCCCACACGACACCACCAACGGTGCTTGCCGGCCTGACCTTCTCCTCTCCCAACGTCTCCTGTTTTCTCGTTCTCTCAAGTCCAGCTGTGGCCAAGCTTCTGGTTGCCCCTTCTCTGGCAGTGCTTCTCAGCGGCATCACCAGCGTTGGTGGCCGTCGGGTCCTCATTTTCTCCTTAATTTTTTTCTCTTCTATTTTTTTTTTCTCTTTATGTTTGCTTTTAAACATGACTGAAACCCTTTTTTTTTTTTTTTTTTTTTTTGATTAGTTTGATATTGGGTTTTCTTGGTGCATGTAAAGTCTGGTGATTTTTCTTGGGTTGGATTTTTCGGGTATGGCAGAATGTTCAATTGGCAATACCCCATGTTCTATTTTATTTTAACGTTGATCTTGGAAATGCGTAGAAGATGTTTGTGAAAATGTCTATTAGAAACTTTGAAGTAATGTTAAGCTCACTGATGATAAAAATAATTGGGGTGTTTTGTCAATTTCTGTTGTTTGGTATGTAGGTTTTTTTTCCTCTTGTTTGCTTACCGATTTTGGGGTAAAAGGGATGAGATTTTTTTTTTTTTTTTGATGGAAAGGGATGAGATTTAGTCTTCTAATAATGTGACTTCATTTGTTTATTAGATATTCATATCTCTGTTGGATATGTGCATACTTGTTTATTTTCTTTTATAGAGTTCTATTATCTTCTATTGGTCTTTTTCTTCTGAATTCCCCTGTTATTAGCTAGTTTTTTTTTTTTTGGTTAGTAATGTGCACAAATATTGTCTTTACATTCTTGCATTTGGGTTTCCTTTAGTTGCAGAGAAAAGTTAAAGATGACTAGCACCTTATGCACGGTCAAATGTTAGACACTTTTTTACCACTCAATGATTCAATAGCTCATAAAAATTATTTCAATGTTCAGGTGTTTGAAATTTTGTCTATTTTTTCTGTATTGCGCAACAGTGAGAGCAACAAGAACATTTCACTAATACCTCTGTCTTGTTCTTGTTTCCTTTGTTTTCTTTGGATTTTAGACTTTTCATGACTGCATAGCCTAGGAAATGAAATAAAAACTTCTTTTCAATTAGCTTACTGCTACGTATATGGCCATTTTTTATTTTTATTTTCTCTTGAACATGTAGTATAGGTCAAAGAGTTTCTAGATAATTTTTGCGAAATGCACCCACAAAGAGATGGAAATCAAAATTTTGGTTTTGTGTTAAAAGGATTTTCCAATGGTTAAAATAAAGTTGTTGGTCACATTGTGATTTTTATTTCCCTAAATTCTTGTATATACAAATGAACAACATCTTGTTGAAATTCCATTTTGACTACATGGGTGGAAGTAAAAGGGCTCTTTGTCAATGGTAGAACAACAAATCTCTTTAAGAACTGGAAATATTTATGCTAGCAAAACCTATGGAGGGGTGGGGGAAGTTGTAATTCCAAGATTTGTTAAATATATGTAAAAGTTAAAAATAAATAAATAATTCTTTTAGATTGGAACATTGAAAGCCACTGAGGTTATGTAGGCTTCTTTAAATTTAAAAGGTTTACTTTGCTTATGTCTATGCATGTGATGTGTGACTTAGTTATAAACTTATATTACATTCATAATGTACAGTCAAGAAGCAGGAGGCACACTAGCTGGAACTTAATGAGCAGGCAGGAGGCACACTAGCTGGAACTTAATGAGCAGGTCATGCCGCTTACGGTTGTCAAAGAACTTGATCTTGAAGCTTACAAGACTCTTCTTCTTTTTTTCTTTTGTGGGAATTGTGTATTATGAATTTATGATGATGGGAAGATTTGTTTCTTGTTAACAAAGTGTATATTTCAACAAAACTGTTATTATATGGCCTTGTGGTTATTCTAATAAAGTTCTGTTCATTTTTAGATCAAATTCATTTCTTGTCTACTCTCTTGAATTGAATTTTGATTGTAAAATTGGCCAAGCATCCTTTGAAGACTCTTGATATGTATTCCTTGTTTTCAAAAGAATAAAGAGTCAAGTAAACTCTTCAATATAATTTGTGTTTTTGAGTCATCGGCAATATTAGTACTTGCTCTAAGCAAATTCATACACAAATAACAACTCCATTCAGTCTAGATAAAAATCGAAATGCATTAGAGAAAGCTTTTAACACAAATAAAATTGTATACATTACATATATTTGTCAACACAAAATCAGCTTACCAGCACAAAATCAGCTATAATATGAAGATGCAAAAACTTGTTCAGCTATTCAATTCCGTAGCAACAACAGAAGGCAAAAACACAACACCCTGGCCAGAACAAGTCCATTTCATTCTTTTTTTTCCCCGTTTGCAGAAGATACATGGTGATAAATACAAGATACATTATTGTTGACAAATCCATTAGTTGATTCTTGGATTCCCCATAGTCAAGATTGGAAATGGAATTGGCCAATTGAAATTGAAAAAACAAGAACTTGACAGTCTTCTTGGTGTAGGAAGTGAAACGAATCAACCGTTAACTCTGTTCCTCACCTTAGCTAGAGCCTAGATCCCTCTCTTGTTAGCTATGAAATGAAAAGAATCAACCTATTGGGGGAGCATCCTGGTGCATTTCACGATCTGATGACCTCCCTCAAGACTGCACAATATGCATATAAATTAGCTTAACTTCAAAGTTTCAAATAGATTTTTGACAAACATCTTCCGCGCATTTCCAAATCAACTTTAAAATAAAATACATGATAGTAACAAACTAAGACAATGAGAGAAAACCATAAAATATAACAAATAAGACAATGAGAAAAAACTGATACACCATGATAAATTCCAATTTCAAAAATTATTATTAAGCTAAGAAGCATAGTAATGTTTCAATGAAAGAAACTAAGAAATTTGAGATAAATGGGTCAAGCTTCAGCCAAGGAAAGGAAATGGGTCAAGCTTCACAAGAAACATTACTTCAAAGTTTCTAATAGACATTTTCACAAACATCTTCTACGCATTTCCAAGATCAACATTAAAATAAAATAGAACATGGGGTATTGCCAATTGAACATTCTGCCATACCCAAAAAATCCAACCCAAGAAAAAACACCAGACTTTACATGCATCAAGAAAACCCAATATCGAACTAATCAAAACTAAAAAAAAAACAAAAACATGGGTTTCAGTCATGTTTAAAAGCAAACATAAAGAGAAAAAAAAATAGAAGAGAAAATAAATTAAGGAGAAAATGAGGACCCAACGGCCACCAACGCTGGTGATGCCGCTGAGAAGCATTGCCAGAGAAGGGGCAACCAGAAGCTTGGCCACAGCTGGACTTGAGAGAACGAGAAAACAGGGAGACGTTGGGAGAGGAGAAGGTCAGGCCGGCAAGCACCGCTGGTGGTGGTCGTGTGGGCCTCAGAAGCTTCCATTTGTAGCCATGATCATGAAGATTCGACGCCGGTGTCCCACGTACGGCAAGGTTTGGTGGAAGAGAAATTTTTTGAAATTTGGTGAATCTGAAAGTGAAAGAGAAAGAGAAGTGAAGTGGGAAAAAGTGGAGAAAAAAAATAATGAGACACGGATCGATGACGTGGCAGCCCTTTACAACCATTGGATTAAATCAATGGTTGATATTAGAACTATTGCACCCCATGCAATACCCTAGGTATTGCACGGGATGTGAATCCGGAGAGGAGAGTTGTGTTGCAGAAACCTTTTAGTTTCTTCAGAAAAAAATATTCTTAAAAATAACCTCTAAGATTTAGTCATTGGCTCTACTTTTTTTTTTTTTTTTAGTCCTTCTTTCATTCATTTTTTTAATAAATAATTACTGTACGGTCCCGTGAAGCCCAAGCCCATTTGGGCCTAAAGTTCTAACGCAACAATGCAGCCTATAAACCCACTCTTCTTCCTGCCCAAGATCCCAGCCCAAGCCCATGAGACCGTAGGCCCAGATGTCATCACTTGATCCTTGCTTGGGAAACCGTTACCGAGCAAATAAGGAAGAACTATGTCCAAACATATCATCATCAGCGTACCCAGCAGCACCCAGAAGCACCGCTGCTGAGTGCCTTCTGGAGTAGGAATCAAGTTCCAAGGTCACTCCCACCTAACCATCCACTTATAGTTGATAATATTAGACCTCCCATCTCACTAACCAGGGGAGGTAATCATAGCATCTTCACTAATCTAGAACCATAAATATGGGGAGTAGGAGGAAGAAAAAGGTTGTTGAAAGATTGGAGAAGAAAAAATAGAGGGTAGAGAGACAGAGGAGCGATTTAGAGAGCAAAGGGAAGGAAGCTACATTGAGTCTTTGGACCGTGAACCACTCAAAGTAGGAAATTCAAGTACCACTTTACAAATAAGTCGTGGGTCAAGTGAGGTCAAGCCCAAACAGCCTCATTTAGGCATGCACAATTACCACATCAGCATTTTATTTAAAATTCAATACATTTTATAGAATTTAATCTCATAAAGTTAAAGTTATAAATAAAGTTTATTAAACAGGTTTATAATAGATTACATAATCGAATACTACTACAAAATGGTCTAATCTTTGTAATAGTAGTCAGGGTTATAAGGATTGAAACTCTAACACACACAATCGATGTGGGATAAATATTCCTATATATTTTTATGAGGAAATAGTAATATTTATTAGAACATACAAACACGAAAGTAATGTATAGAGTTTTTTAGACAGGCTTATAAATACATGATTGAATCTTAAGAGAGAATCTAATNGGGATGGTGAAGCTATAGTCTAAACAACAGATAAGAAAAAGAGAAAAGAAAAAGAAAAAAAAGAAGGAAAGTGAGCAGCCGAAGCTAAAGGAGGAAGACGAAGGGAAAACCAGCTAAATGTTAATGACAACCAACAAAGTGGTGCTGAGCCTGAAGGCGACATGAGCCATTTGGTACTTTTATGTTTTGTTTTGTGTTTTTTCTTTTTTTTTTTTTTAAGAAGCTTTTTGTACCGGCCAGTTTTTACTTTCCACCTGAAATGACCGATATTCACCGGTATGACCGGTATTTTTTTTGATATGAAACAAGGGGTATTTTGTACTGGTTTACTGGCCAGTACGATATATACCAGCTGTACCGGCCGGTACAGTACGGAATTGATTTCCTTGCATTTGACTTAAATTAATTATGCTATATATAATAGCTTACTTCAAAAGTCTACCAAATGGAACACATTTTTTAACCAAACATTCTCAAATATACATTATAGAATTATATGCAAGCACACTTGGGTATATATATGATTATATTGAAGGATGATACAAAATGGTTATATTATAAGGAATAAAAATTATTTATCATTTTTCTCAAATTTTTTTTTATTTATTTATCATAGTTAAGAGTCTAGTTACTAGTTTTTCAACAAAAAAAAAAAATCTGGTAACTCGGTGACATTACTTGCTCTCTTTTACGAAGAGAATCAAATCTCTCATCCCTCTTATTTGTAATTATTTAAAAAGAAAAAAAAATAAAAATAAAAAAACCTTTGTCTTATGCTTACCGTATATGTTTGGGTGGAAAAATTGTTATTTTCATAGAATTTAACAAATAATGGGATTTAGTCTCCTATCATTTAAAATTATAGTATTAAAAAATTATATTATTTTGGATAAAATGATGGTATTGTAAATTTACCTTTGATTTTTAAATGGCTAAACTTGTCATTTTTTAATGAATGAGTTTCATGAGTTATATAGCCCAATCAAATGCAACAACTTTTGCCTCAAGAAGGTCCTAGGAATAGATACAATTGGCTCAAGCTTATAGCACTCATCATTTCGCAGCCATACAATTCATATATGTGGCAAACGAGGCTTCACTATCGAGCTGCCCGATGTAATTAGAAAATTAAGTAGATTAGTAATTATCAATTGAGAAAAAATATTATTGCTAAACCTAAATATAGAAACTTAATTACTAATTTTGCATCTCATTAAAAAAAAAAAGAATCTTTTTACATAAATATATTTAATTAACATTTAAAATATTAAAAAAAAAAAACTCAACTTAAATTCACAGTTATAAAAATTGTTCCAAACCATCGGTTAAACTGTGAAAGTCGTGAACTAAAGCATTATCCAGAATGGTTCGATGTAAAATATTGAATATGCAATGACCTATTATCAAACCAGGTAATTTGATGGATTGCACGGGTTAATCTTTTTAACCTGTGGATAAAACCAAAAAAATACCATGTGTATTTACTAAACTACTAAAGATTGAAAAGATACACTGATAAAGATTAAAAACTAATAAAAGACTAAAGAGATAAAGCAAGAGTCGCCATGAGATGAGAATTGAGATTAAAGACATTAAGAGATAGTTAGAAAGCAATCCTATAGCCTACCCCAATCTCAGAAATATGTAATCTTTAGGGTTTAAAGATTAAGCTAAAAATTTATTTTAAATTTCTATGATATATGTTGTTTCAAGACTTTTGAACTATACAACTTGACTATTGGATGATTTATGTGAATGATGTGTTTATTTTTTATTTTATATTCTCTACCTTTATGTCATATGATGTAATTTGTTATTATTATAATTTATTAATTTACTTAAATGAAGTATTTTTTATTTTATTTTAATTGTTTTTATAATTATAAAATATGTTATTTAATTAATTAACAAATCTACAATTCAACCAATGAACCAGTGAACCAATTCTTCAGCCAGATCAACCTCCAGTATGGTTTTTATAACTATGCTTAAATTTATTGTCTTATTTCTCGAACTATATTAAATCAAATCCAACCTGATGCAAACATTGGCTTAGTTAACATTGAGTTTTTTTTTTTTTTTTTGGTGTGTGTGTGTGTGGAGAAAATAGTTTAATTTTCACATTGCTAGCCCACCAATTGCTCAGACCTCCTCGCAGAGCCTATACCCAATAATAATTAACACCAACTCTAGCCCACTAACGAGTCAGTGAGCTTGCATTGGGGCTTCTCAAAATGGGTGGGCCCATCATGTATATTATACAACCTGTACACCCAATTCAAAAATGAATGGAAGACGGGTAAAGAAGATGACCACACTTTCTTCAAATATGGAGCTTGGCAAAAATGAAGAGTAATCTGCTAATCATCATTATCTACACAATTTCCTCCTTGTAATTAGAGATAAGGAATGACTCGCGATGGTGGAAATCATCTAAAGTTATGATAACATGTAAATGCAAATCAAAATGATAAATACAAATCAAATGATCATAACTTTGCATATTTGATTAATTTTGCAGTTGCATTACATTAATCAATTTAATTAATGAAAATAAAAATGAAATAAACAAATACGCACTAAATAATTCTAAACAAAAAATTATATCGACCAAATATTTTGATAGGAGGAAAAAAAGAAATACTAATTTATATTAATTAGAACTTTTGATAACTGTATTCTAAATGGAATGGAAAAAGGTATATATAATCTCAAATTTTTTTTCTAAGAAATAAACAGATTAACAGATAATATATATGTATATAATTAATTTGATCTAATTTTTAGTATATAACATACGATATACGAAAAATTAGATCAAATTAGTTATATACAAATCATATCTGTGATTCATTGGATAAGAGATAGCAACGAGGAAGATATTAAAAATCACTTTTCACATAGAAATTTGTAGTATTGGTGTGGTCCTTTGGCTCCTTCGAGATTTATCCAAATAGCCAAAACTATAAATTTTGTTCAACATAAAAAGAAGAAGAAGATAGAAATGCAAACGAATATGCCTCGTTAATTCCTTTCCCTTACTGTAGTGTAACTTGAACACCAAGCTGACGATCATAGCATCATCAGTTTGGCGTCGTCTGTGGGACAATCTTCTTGAGTTTTCAGTTTAAGGACATTGTTCTATTATAATGAGATGGAGTCCAGCTCTAATCCAGATCCCGCTGTATTGGCCCTGCAAATTCAGGCACTTGCAGCCACAGTGGAAGAACTTACCAAGCAAAATCAAGAAATGAGACGGCGATTGCAACAGGGAGATAACCACACAGAGGTCAATAGAGATGAAGACGGAGACAGTCATAGGAGATGTGCTAGCACTCCAGAAGATCCAAACCTGAATTTCCTCAAGGAAATGAGGAAAGAGATGGACGAGCTGAGAAACGCTATTAGGGGAAAGACGGATCTAGGATTGGACAGAATCGTCAGGAAGACTGACTCGCCTTTCATTGCAGCTGTCCAAGAATGCCCGGTGCCCTCCAAGTTTCGCTTACCCAGCTCGAACCCTTCGACGGGCTAAAGGATCTGTTGGATCATCTGAATACTTTCAAGACGACTTTGGGTCTTCAACAACCCCCTGACGAAATTCTATGTTGATCTTTCCCTACTACCCTTAAAGGGCAGCCCGGGAGTGGTTCACCAACTGCCTACGTCGACCATTGATATTTTCGAGCAACTAAGCAGTTCTTTGTTCGTCACTTTGTTGGTGGACAACGTCCAAAGAGAACGGCTGATCACTTGCTCACAATCAAACAAAGAGAGAGAAACTTTGAGGTCCTATGTGACGCGCTTCACACGAGGAATGCTAGAAGTGGACGAGTCAGACGATAAGGTGCAACTCACAACCTTTAAAGCTGGATTAAAGTCCAGAGACTTTGTGGTTTCTTTGGCAAAGAATCCCCCCAAGACGATGGCAAAAGTGCTTTTGAATGCACAAAAATATATGAACGCTGAAGACGCCCTTACAGCTATAGATGGGGCAGAAAAGACGAAGGACAAAAAGAAGGACAAAGAGACGATCGAAGGGGACAGAAGAAAGATCGGGTTGACCGATGTAATGATGATGGCAATAAATGAAGAGATGATAAAAACCCTCGGCAGACGAAGTTCACGCCCCTAGTGATGCCCGTTGATCAAATTTTGACGAAGATCAAAGACGAACATTGTCTTAAATGGCCCAGGCCCTACCAATCACCACCTAGTGTGCTTGATAAGAGAAAATATTGCCGTTTCCACAAGGACCATGCACATTACACAGAGGATTGCCGAGACCTGAAGGAGTAGATAGAAGAGCTCATCCAGAAAGGAAGCTTCAAAAATATGTGAAAAGGGAGAAGCCACCAGGTACAATAGAAGGATTAGCACGAAGGATCCCAAAGGAGTGAAGATCAACCACCTCGTCCGCAGAATGCAAGAGGAGAGATAAAAACCATCGCTAGAGGTCCGTCAACAGGAGGGTCATTCAGATCCCTCAAAAAATCATACTAGAGGCAAATAAACAGTGTTCACAGCATACCTCCCTCAAAGCAACAACGAACGAACCAAGGCATGTACTTTTCTGACGAAGATGCCCGGGAGTGAAGCAACCTCATGACGATCCGCTGGTCATCATGATCATGATTGAAGGTTTCAACACAAGGAGAGTTCTGGTAGATAATGGAAGCTCAGCGGACATTATTTACCTATCTGCATTTCAGCAATTGAAGGTAGACCCAAAGAGACTTCGTCCTTTCGAATCACCTATTGTCAGCTTTAGTGAGACAAGGTGTACCCCTATAGGATCGTGACGTTGACGGTCACAGCCGGTTTATATCCGCCCAGGTAATTAACAAACAGATTTTTTAGTTGTAGACTCACCCGGTTTAAGTTGAGTTTTTTTTTTTTAATATTTTAAATGTTAATTAAATATATTTATGTAAAAAGATTCTTTTTTTTTTTAATGAGATGCAAAATTAGTAATTAAGTTTCTATATTTAGGTTTAGCAATAATATTTTTTCTCAATTGATAATTACTAATCTACTTAATTTTCTAATTACATCGGGCAGCTCGATAGTGAAGCCTCGTTTGCCACATATATGAATTGTATGGCTGCGAAATGATGAGTGCTATAAGCTTGAGCCAATTGTATCTATTCCTAGGACCTTCTTGAGGCAAAAGTTGTTGCATTTGATTGGGCTATATAACTCATGAAACTCATTCATTAAAAAATGACAAGTTTAGCCATTTAAAAATCAAAGGTAAATTTACAATACCATCATTTTATCCAAAATAATATAATTTTTTAATACTATAATTTTAAATGATAGGAGACTAAATCCCATTATTTGTTAAATTCTATGAAAATAACAATTTTTCCACCCAAACATATACGGTAAGCATAAGACAAAGGTTTTTTTATTTTTATTTTTTTTTCTTTTTAAATAATTACAAATAAGAGGGATGAGAGATTTGATTCTCTTCGTAAAAGAGAGCAAGTAATGTCACCGAGTTACCAGTTTTTTTTTTTTTGTTGAAAAACTAGTTACTAGACTCTTAACTATGATAAATAAATAAATAAAAATTTGAGAAAAATGATAAATAATTTTTATTCCTTATAATATAACCATTTTGTATCATCCTTCAATATAATCATATATATACCCAAGTGTGCTTGCATATAATTCTATAATGTATATTTGAGAATGTTTGGTTAAAAAATGTGTTCCATTTGGTAGACTTTTGAAGTAAGCTATTATATATAGCATAATTAATTTAAGTCAAATGCAAGGAAGTCAATTCCGTACTGTACCGGCCGGTACAGCTGGTATATATCGTACTGGCCAGTAAACCAGTACAAAATACCCCTTGTTTCGTATCGAAAAAAATACCGGTCATACCGGTGAATATCGGTCATTTCAGGTGGAAAGTAAAAACTGGCCGGTACAAAAAGCTTCTTAAAAATAAAAAATAAAAAATAAAGACACAAAACACAAAACAAAACATAAAAGTACCAAATGGCTCATGTCGCCTTCAGGCTCAGCACCACTTTGTTGGTTGTCATTAACATTTAGCTGGTTTTCCCTTCGTCTTCCTCCTTTAGCTTCGGCTGCTCACTTTCCTTCTTTTTTTTCTTTTTCTTTTCTCTTTTTCTTATCTGTTGTTTAGACTATAGCTTCACCGTCCCCTTGGTCCTTTTGTTTTGTGTGGTTCTTGTAGTCTTATTTTGTGTGTGTATTGACACCACATGTGTAGACATTGATATTTGAGTTGATGAGTATCAGACACTGGTAGCAAATCAAAAGACCTACTAGCTCGAATTTTAAGTTGTATTTTATTGGTTTATGTGTTATCTACTGGCTCCGGCCTACTAGCTATAATTTTGAATTGTATTTTATTGGTTTATGTCTTGTCCATGGCTAATCAGTCTAGTACAGCCCATAGACCTTATTATACTTATATTACTTTTCCTTTAATAAAATGATTCTACCTTTTTGATGTCAAAAAAAAATTTAAAATTTCAATGACACTTTTTATTTTAAATTTTCAACCATTGTCACTCACTAGTTTTATATTTTTATTAATTAATAGGTTGATATGTGAGCTAGAGATAAACAAGAAGTGAAATATTATATGCTTATAAATTTAAATTTTAGTGCTCATAATAAATTATTATTATTATGTGAACTTTAACTACTAAACATATAAATATAAATATATACTTCAGAATATAGATTTTGTGTGTGTGTGTGTGTGTGTGTGTGTATATATATATATTAAATATATAAAATAGTGGTAAACTCGAAATGGTACGCTGGTATTGACCGGTACCCGAAATATATTGTACTGGTGGCCAAACTGGTACAAACTCCGATACGATATTGACTTTTTTGATCAAACGACGGTTTTAATCAAGCTTTTTCATATTATAGAGGAGTTAAGTCAAGAGGATATTATGTGCGCTAGTTTGTAGGCTTTAACTGGCCTTAAATCTTTTTTAAACAACCGTTCTTGTCACCGATTTTACTCAAATTCTTTCAAAATTAATTGCTAGTTTTATATTTCATTACAATCAACCCAATAATTTTTTTTTTAAACCACCATTTTTGTAAAAAAAGTCTTATCAATCAACTATAGCTAGTTAATTAATTTTCAAATAAAAAGAGAGAAAAAGAAATATATCTATTCAGCACCCAAAAAAAATTAAAATAAAAAACACATCTCATATAAATAAATAAATAAAGCCTTGCCTTTTTTGAAAAAAAGGTTTCTAACTATTTCACTCATTCTCGAATGGATTCACATCCCGTGCAATACCTAGGGTATTGCACGGGGTGCAATAGTTCTAATATCAACCATTGATCTAATCCAATGGTTGTAAAGGGCTGCCACGTCATCGATCCGTGTCTCATTATTTTTTTTCTCCACTTTCTCCCACTTCACTTTCCTTTCTCTTTCTCTTTCACTTTCAGATTCACCAAAGTTCAAAAAATTTCTCTCTTCCACCAAACCTTGCCGTACGTGGGACACCGGCGTCGAATCTTCATGATCATGGCTACAAATGGAAGCTTCTGAGGCCCACACGACCACCACCAACTAATTTTGAATTGTATTTTATTGGTTTATGTCTTGTCCATGGCTAATCAGTCTAGTACAGCCCATAGACCTTATTATACTTATATTACTTTTCCTTTAATAAAATGATTCTACCTTTTTGATGTCAAAAAAAAATTTAAAATTTCAATGACACTTTTTATTTTAAATTTTCAACCATTGTCACTCACTAGTTTTATATTTTTATTAATTAATAGGTTGATATGTGAGCTAGAGATAAACAAGAAGTGAAATATTATATGCTTATAAATTTAAATTTTAGTGCTCATAATAAATTATTATTATTATGTGAACTTTAACTACTAAACATATAAATATAAATATATACTTCAGAATAGAGATTTTGTGTGTGTGTGTGTGTGTGTGTGTATTAAATATATAAAATAGCGGTAAACTCGAAATGGTACGCTGGTATTGACCGGTACCCGAAATATATCGTACTGATGGCCAAACCGGTACAAACTCCGATACGATATTGACTTTCTTGATCAAACGACGGTTTTAATCAAGCTTTTTCATATTATAGAGGAGTTAAGTCAAAAGGATATTATGTGCGCTAGTTTGTAGGCTTTAACTGGCCTTAAATCTTTTTTAAACAACCGTTCTTGTCACCAATTTTACTCAAATTCTTTCAAAATTAATTGCTAGTTTTATATTTCATTACAATCAACCCAATAATTTTTTTTTTAAACCACCATTTTTGTAAAAAAAGTCTTATCAATCAACTATAGCTAGTTAATTAATTTTCAAATAAAAAGAGAGAAAAAGAAATATATCTATTCAGCACCCAAAAAAAATTAAAATAAAAAACACATCTCATATAAATAAATAAATAAAGCCTTGCCTTTTTTGAAAAAAAGGTTTCTAACTATTTCACTCATTCTCGAATATGCTAAGCAGTGCGAGCAGCACGTGGGTGGTACTCGTTCTGAAAGTTCCTGAGCGCTGACTATAATATATTTTCAAAATATTTTATACTTTTTGTCATACTTTGTCGGCTTTAGTCAGTACTACGACCGCCCATTCTATGACAGCTCGACACGCGTCCAACGTTTATAATTGGAGCTTGCTTGTCTCCACGTGGAGTGTGATATGCAGCTTCACCAGTTCAGACGTGCGGTGCGGATCGAATTGTTATTTTAACGTACCCGTGAGCTGTAGTTCAGTGTGCTCACAAAAACAGGAGAGAGGAGCCAAAGGTTTTTATCCAAACAGCCACGCAATCCGATAAGACATTGTTTTTTGATTAAAAGTTAACCGTCACATCGCGATGGGACCCTCTGTCTCCGGATTCCGTGGTAACTGCTGGTAAAGCCCGTAGGATCAGCTAAGCTCCAATTCAAAGTGGTCGAACTACTACTGTGTGTAAACAGTGTGAGGCTGCAAGAAAACCGCTCAACCGACTCAAGTTTGAGTATTAAAATTTTAATCTTATTTATTTTATTTGACTTTATTAATAAATTTAATTAGAATTCAGTTAATGTAAAAAAAATTATAAAAAACTGAAAAAATTGTTAAAAAAAATTAATCACTTTTTTTTTTCATAAAAAAATTTTCTAAAATAGTTTACTAATATATGTTGTGGGGCCCATGGGCCTGATGGCCTCGGCCCGTCATGTAGCAGGCCCGAAGCCCAGGCCGAGGAGCACAGGCTATTCAGGGCCAAGGTGAGGGAAAGCCTTTTTTCCCAATCCACACCGAGGACCACCTTATCCTCGGCCTGACGAAGGTGATTTTGGGGAGAGACTAACCCCAAAGTAAGCTGTCACTCTCACATTTAATGCATTCAACTAACCCCCCCTGGCCGCATTAATGGGGAGGTAACCCCTTGGCAGGATAACGTTGATCAGAGTGAACCACTTGAGTACCGATAAGGCCTCTGATGGGACGGACGGCCAGAAAAGAAGGCAAATAGATGATCAACAGATGGAAGGAGGGGATAGGAAGATGAAAACTATAAAGGAAAAGTTAGTAAAGTAAAAAAAGGAGGGAGAAAAAAAGAGAGAACAATAGGGCCTCCTCGGCCACAGGCCGAGGAGCATCCCCCCATTGATAAAGAAACTCTTAGCATTTTTATAAGAAAGTTCATGCTTGGTGATCGACGGCCGGCACCTAAACCTTTCACCCCACTCTCTATAAATGTATTGTTTGGGCTTATTGGGCTGAAAACCCATCACTCAGGGTCAATCCAAACTGAGTCCTTACATATGTAAACTAATTTTATTATATATTTAAATTTTATTAATTTTTTATTGACCAAGCTCAAAATTGTTTACGTACTACTTTATTTATTTATTCGTTCTTTTTTTTTTTTTAATGTATTTAACGTTATAAGGAGAAGACAATAATGATAGTCATTTAAACCTTTTCAAGTCTCAAACTAAAATCATTTTTATTTAAGCATTTTGTCTATAGTTTATCTCACTATGCTAGGCTTAATGTTGTTTTGTTCATTGTAACATATTTTGTTATATTCGTTAGGAAGCTTTTTTTTTTTTTTTCGTTTCTTTAATTTGGGATAAGTGCGTTTTGACTTAAGTTTCAAAGAAGTTTAGTTCAACATCATATTGGTGCCATCCGATTAAGTGATTTCCTTTTTGTAGGTTTTTAAAACTCTCTTTTGTACAAGTGGTCCACTAAGATACATTGCCTTATCACTTTTAATATTAACCATAGATGGTAGTACCACTACCCTATTAGTTAATTGATGGAAGGTGGAGCTTCATCGTATCTTCTAAGTAACTATTGTGCAAGGGAGTAAACCAAACAAATCATCAAATTATCTATGATTCTTGCCTTCACAATTCTTTCAAAAAATTTATTTTATAAATTATTTGCCAAAATAACCCTATTTTAAACTTAATTAACTAGTGAAATATATTTTTTTACACCTGTCTTTTGGAGAGACGAGTTCAAACACTAAAACTTGTCTCTCTAAGAGATAATTCCACCCCACTATGTTGAAATGACTAATGTGACATGGCGTTGTGGATTTTGAGTGAATCTCTTTTAATTTAAATAAGAGTTCCTCCCTGACAATGAAGGAAAATATTAACAAGAACTATATAGTGTCCTTTAAGTATGAGTTATTGTGAGATTCAGTTAATAAATAAAAAAAAGGTCATGAATTAAAGAAAGTGGCTGAAAATACCGCTGAGGTAATAAACAAAACTCATAAAATTAGCTTCATTAACTCTACATCATATAAAGCTAGTTAAAAATATGATATAAAGCAATTCTTTAACATGACACCTTATGGTGTTTGTCAACACTACCCAATTATGAATTATCTTTCAAAAAGACTAGTATACTTGGACACATATATAGTTAGTATGTTTATTTAGCATAACATATGCTAAAGTAATCCTTTTGGATATATAAATTCACGAAGAGACATATTATGTCGTAAATATTTTTACAACAAATATTAAAAGACAAATTGTTACTAGTTATTATTAGTAGATAAAAAAATAATTTCAACCGTAAATTTTATTTAGAATCGATAACAATTTACCACTTAAAATTTATTGTAAAAATATTATTGACGTAACATTTTTGAAAAATAAACTATTTTGTAATAAATTTCACATTGTCACTAAATTAGTAAATTTTTAAAATAAATTATTGAACAAAAATGGGTTCTATATTTGTTTTGGGATTCAAGATCCTTGGGGGATCTTGAAGGACACATCTTGTAAATTCGGGGTAAACAATGCATTAACTACACATTTATCTTATACACCAAAAAAGAAAAAGTGAACACCATTAAAAAAGAAAAAGAAAAAGTGAATAACAAAAACTTTTGTCGTACTCGTACCTATCAAAAAAAAAAAAAAAACTTTTGTCGTAGATAAACGCGGAGAGATGCTGGATTCTTGGACACCGACGGTTCGCTGAGTCAGTTTAGGATAGATCGAAATCACGTTATATGGATAAGCGTCTGTATGTTTGATTTGTTAACCCACCCTATACTAACCATGGTAAACCCAATTCCCACCTCTCTATAAAATCCCAACTCGTCCATTCCAAAACCATCAAAGGTTCCAAACTTCCAAAACCACAGCAAAGTATACAAAGTTTACAAAACAGAAAAAGAATTCATCATGATTTCAATTTCCACATCAACTTCATTCTCCAGAGCCCATTTCGTCGCCCCAAGGGTTTCCACAAACTCCATCAAGAACCGTTCATCACTTCGTATCTCCGCCGCTTGCACATCAACGGCGGAGAGGCCAACTACTGGGTCCCACACTGCCGCAGCATCGTCACTCTACGACGTCCTTGGGATTCAAGCTGGTGCCACGTGTCAGGAGATTAAGGCTGCGTACAGAAGATTAGCTAGGGTTGTGCACCCAGATGTTGCAACTAACGGTCAGAGGGGTCAGACCTCAGCTGGGGATCAGTTCATGAAGGTTCATGAAGCTTATGCCACGCTGTCAGACCCTGAGAAACGCGCCGACTATGATCGCGTGCTTTACAGTCGCCGGCCTACTGTGAGTTTTTCTTCGCTGGGAATGTCCACGTGTACGGACACGATGGCTTCGCGATTTGCGGGGTATACACGCCGGAAATGGGAGACAGATCAATGCTGGTAGCCTAAAAAAGCGTGAAGATTTTTTAGTACTTAGGGCAAAAATTACAAATCAGACTTTGTTTTTTAGTTAGATAGATTAATGTAATTCCTGGTTTCGAGGGTATCTTCTTGTCTTGGAGCTCAGGCTTTGTGTATTAGTAAACTGTGCACATATAATATGTGTGTATTAACCTTGTAATCTGTAATCAGGCGACTTTTTTACAGCCTGAATTTATGGAGATTTTGCATTTTCCACTTTCCGCGAATTCCCCTTACTCTTTATGGTAAATCAAATCCTTACTTTTTAATTTTTGTTTTTAAATCAATTTCTTGTTAGTATATAGATGACATATGCCTTAATTATACATTAATTAATCATCTATTTAAGAAATTTTTTTATAAAAATTTTAAACAGTGACAAAAAATTAGTTTTTTTTTTTTTTTTTTTTCATAAAAAGTAACATTAGTTAGTAAAACCTATAGAATACAGATAAGTTAGCAAAACCTATAGATTATAGAGAAATGAGTGTGAGTTTATAAATATTGTCCATTACCATTTTAGGATCTACAGTGTAATCTGTGAAGAATAAAGTATAAACCACAAACTCGGATCCACAAACCCGTGAGCCGTAGTCAGTGTGCTGAGCACACCGACTACGGCTCACAAAACCAGCACACTGACTACGGCTCACAAAAACAGGAGACAGGAGACAAGGTTTTATCCCAGTAGCCACGTAATCCGATAAGACATTGTCTTTTTGACCAACAGTTAACTGTCACGTTGCATTGGGGCCCTCTGTCTCCGATTTCCGTGGTAAGGCCGTAGGTTCAGCTAAGCTCCAATTCAATGTGGTCGAACTACTGTGTGCAAGGCTACAAGTAAACCGACTTGAGTTTGAATATTAAAAGCTTAAAGATTATTTAATTTCATATATTTTAAATATGAGCTAAGTTTAATAAATTAAATTATATGTTTAAATTAATTGATTATTTTTATTTTTTACCAAGCTCAAAATTGTTTATGTCCTACTTGATTCATTTGTTCTCTTCTTTTATATATAACATGATAAGGAGATAGACTCAAATGGTAGTCATCTAGCCTTTTCAAGTCTAGAACTGAAATCAATTTTATTTAATCATTTTGTATGTTGTTTATCTCACAGTGCTAGGCTTGACATTGTTTTGTTTATTGTAACATATTTTGTTATATTCATTAATAAGGAGGCTATTATTTTTGTTTTTACTTTTCTAGTGGGTTTTGATGTAAATATCAAAGAAGTTTAGGTCGCCATCACATTAGTGCCCTCCGATTAAGTGATTTCCTTTTTGTGGGTTTTCAATTTCTCTTTTGAATGAGTGGCCCACTGAGATACTTTACGAGATTACTTTTAGTGTGAGTTTAGGTAGCGTATTTGACGCGTTTTTCAACAAGTGTATTTTTTTAGTGGATTTATGGGCACTGTTTATGAGATCTGTAATTTGAAAAAAATATAAATTTAATTTTAAAATTGGGTTATAGAACTATTTACACATTTAAAAATTATTTTGTTACAATGTTTTTAATTGTCAGTTTTCAGCAATAAGCGATATCCAAACAGACCCTAGTATAATCATAAATTGTAAAATTCTATTGGTTAGTCTATGGAAGGTGGAGCTTTGTCACATCTTCTAAGAAACTAACTTTCGTGCAAGGGGAGTAAAGCAAACAAATAGTAAAATTCTCTATGATTCTTGCCTTGACCAATTATTTTATTTTATTTTTATAAATTACTTGCTAAAATAACACAATTTTAAACTTAACTAACAATATAGCTTTTCTTAAACTTGTCTTTTGGAGAGAAGAGTTCAAACGCTAAATTTGTCTATCCAATAGATAACACCACCCCGCTATGTTGACATGATTAATGTGCATGAAATTGTATCATGTTCATTTCATATTTTGAGTGAATCTCTTTTTCTTTAAATGCGATTTTCTTCTAAAATTATGAAATTTATCTTTCAAAAAGAATAGTACACTTGGACACATATCTAGTTAGCAAGATAATTTAGCATAACACATATGAAGCTTGTCTTTTGGATGTACAAATTAACGAAGAGAAATATTATGTTCACAGCAAATCATAAAATGATAAGTTGTTATTAGATGTTTTTGGTGGGCAAAAAAATAGTCTTAATGGCGAGTTCAATTTAGAACCATAATAACTTACCACATAAAATTTGTTGTGAAAATCCTGTTGATGTAGCACTTCTCATTCATGCAAGCCTATTCTGCAAAGTAATTTAACATTTTTCCTAATTTAGCAAATAATTTATTAAAATAAATTATTTAACAAAAAAATTTCCCCTTTTTTTTTGTTTTGTTTTTGCTTGCGGGATGTTTTGGAATTGGAATCTTTAAAGGACACATTTTGTAAATTCGGGTAACTAATGCATTAACTAACACATTTATTTTACAAACCAAATAAAAAAGAAAAACATAAACAAAAATGCTCTTGACATGCTAATTCTGTCAAATAGTATAATTTTAAGAAAAATTTAGGAGAAATGCATCTAACTAAACTTATATAGTTCTGTAACACTTTTTTAGATTATTAAAAAATGTTATATAAGTAAATAAGTTTGATTGAATGCATTTTTCTTAAATTTTTCATAAAAGTATGTGTAGGGTCACAATTTATAGCTCACGCCCTAAGGATATGGGATAGGGGTCCAATGAGTCCAATACAATAAATTTATAGAGAGTTTGTGAAAGTGATAGGCTTTTGATGGATTAGACAACGACTAGTAAGGATTTCAAAGATGAACAAGCATGAAACACGCGTAAAAATTGATGAACTGGTTGTCCGATGAGGTGGATTATAAAGATAAACCAATAGAGCTGAATGCTAATACAGATTTGAATACTACAGTTGTCATTTTCTTATTTTTTCCGATCCCCCTCTCATGGGATGCCTTTTACATTATTTAGTTCCTTTCAGACTATCCTAGTCGTACATTTGTTAATCATTTAAGCTTTCACTTAAGTGCANAATTACCATAATTAGGTTTGATCGATATTCATCGTATCTGGAAGGAACTGCTCCTCATACTATATTCCTTAATTATTTCCTTATATGATTCTTAATTTATAGTCTCTTCTAATTATTTACTCTCCTCGCGCATGTCCACATCCTCAATAGGGTCTAAATTCAATATACAAATTTGGACTCTTAGCTTACATATGCTATTTGAAAAAAAAAAAAAAAAAAAAAAAAAAAAAAAAAAAAAAAAAAGCCTATTTTGACATTGATGTACGCGGAGAGATGCTGGACACATGGATACCGACGGTTCGCTGAGTCAGCCAAGGATAGATCCAATCACGTTATATGGATAAGCCCACGTATGTAATGATTCGTTAACCCATCCTATACTAACCATGGTAAACTCACCTCCCCATAAAATCCCAACTTATCCGCTCCCAGTGCAAACCATAATCAAAGAAACTTCCAATACCACAAGTCAAGCAACTTACAAAACAGAAAGAAATTCATCATGATTTCAATTTCCACATCAACCTCTTTCTCCTCAGCCCATTTCGCTTTCTCAAAGGTTGTCTCCACCGCTTCCTCAAAGCACATCAAGAACCGTTCATCGCTTCGTATCTCCGCCGCTTGCTGCACATCAACGGCGGAGAGGCCGGCCACTGGGTCCCACGCAACGACAACGTCGTCACTCTACGAGGTCCTTGGGATTCAAGCTGGTGCCACGTGTCAGGAGATTAAGGCTGCATACAGAAGATTGGCTAGGGTTGTGCACCCAGATGTTGCATCTAACGGTCAACGGGGTCAGACCTCAGCTGGGGATCGGTTCATGAAGGTCCACGAAGCCTATGCCACGCTGTCAGACCCGGAGAAACGTGCCGATTACGATCGCGTGCTTTACAGTCGCCGGCCAACTGTGAGTTATTCGCCGCTGGGAATGTCCACTTGTACGGACACGGTGGCTTCGCGGTTTTCTGGGTATGCACGGCGGAGATGGGAGACCGATCAATGCTGGTAGCCTTAAAAAAGTTGGAAGATAATTAGTATTAGGACTAGGATTTCTGATTAAAAATTACAGATCAGACTTGTTTTTTTAGTCAGATTTGTAATTCTGGTTTCAAGGGTATCTGAATCTTAGCTCTTAGGAGCTCAGGCTATGATTTTAGGTTTAGGGAACTCAGGCACAGTATATTATTATTAAACTGTGCACATATAATATGTGTATAACCTTGTTAACTGTAATCAGGCGACTTTTTTACAGCCTGAATTTATGGAGATTTTGCATTTTCCACTTTCAATTACTTTTTTATTTTTCAGAGAATTCCCTTTACTCTTTATGGTAAATCAAATCCTTACTTTTTTTATTTTTGTTTTTTTAAATCAAATCCTTATACTATATAGAGGAATGAGTATGAATTTATAAACATTATCCATTACCATTTTGGGAATCATCGTATTTCTTTTGACGGTACTTATTTTGAGGTTGAACTCAGAAGATTACGCATATAAATTTAATTTAATTTTTATTTTTAGAAACATTTCATTTGTTCATATAGTTATATGTCCTATTACACATTCACGCAACAAAAAAGAAGAAGAATAAGTACAAATATGAAATTAGCCAATTGACCTTATGAATTGAAAATTAAATTGGGCTGTGCACCTTTTGTATTTAATAGCATTTCATAAGATGCATCATCATTCCTACCATTTATTATGGTACATTGGTACCTGACGGACCAACAACTTTAGGTTGGCTTTTGTTGGATCTAAACGTATCATTTAAGACATTGTTATATTTAAAATTAAAACTTAGCTACAGTATTTTACTATTTAAAATTTTGATATCCGGCTAATTTAACAATTCAACTAAACGGCGTTAAAACTAAATGTGTAAGATACTGTACACATTTAGGCAACTCCAAGAGCACCCACGCTTCAAATTTGCAGTAGCCTCTGATTGATGCAAAATAGGCATCTGGGCTTCTATCTATTATGTTCGTCTTCCTACAAAATGGTAACCAATGACAGGCAAACTTTGCAGCTTCCATACAAGCAAAGAGAGTGAGCTGTGAACCACCGTCATCTGATATATAGACCGAAATCTTCTCTGTTGGATAGTCATAAGCCATGACTGATAAGGCTGTGCTCACCAACCTTATTAGTGGTTTCTTGTACAGATCTGCTGTGCAAATGAGCACGTCTAGTGCTGGAAAATCGAATTTCTTCATTATTTTGTCCAGAGAGAGAGAGAGAGAGAGAATCATAAATCAGAAAAGAAGAAAGGAAACAGAGAGAGATATGAGATATTCTTTTCTTTTCTTTTCTTTTTTCCTTTTTTTGGGTTTTGGGTTTGGAAGGGAAGGGTCACGGTGGTTGATTTGAAGGAAGCTTTTTGCTTTTTTTTCCCTTCTTCCTTATCTTTTTGCTGGGGTTTTTTTTGTTTGCTTTAGATGATGATATGTATTTATTCTTCAGCGAAAGGCATAGATCCTACCATTTGAAAGATTTGAAGCCATGGGTCTCTTGCCATTGCAGTACAGGAAAAAGAAGGAAGGAGGAAAAAATTAAAAAAAAAAAAATTTAGTTTTAACGCCCGTTATTTTGAATAGATATGATAGAATGATTTCTATTCTATTATGATTATTGTTATTTATTATTATACTTGTATTTTGCATTAATATTATGGGTGGATAATAGACATTCTACTTTTACAAAGGCCAGACTTTGGTCACATATCATTTCAACAGTCTCTCTGAAAAAAAAAAAAAATCTTTCTATGGCCTACGCATTTTGCACCCAAACGTTCTTTCTTTCTCTCTCTCTTTTTTTTTTTTTAAGGATTTATTTTTAAATTAACGTGTAATATATAATTTCATTATTGTAATTTCACAAAACGCGTAGAGATGACAGTTTTTTGTACATGTGCAATACATTATGGCAAATTATTAAAAAAAAAAAAAAGAGTTCAATCAATAAAGAATTTTGGGTATACAATTAATGAAAAATTTGGTCATTTTAATGGGCCGTGTGCATCTTAGTTGTTCTGGATATTTCTCAAAAAGAAAAAAAAAAATTGTTATGGATACTAAAAATGAGATGGTTCGATTTATTTGTTGGTAGTAGTAAACAAATTACGGTCAATTTAATTTGTTAAATTAATTTAACTTGTGTTTTTGTATCAAAGAGTTACAAGAATTTTTTCTTTTGAAAAAGAAAATCGTGTGAAAGGAACAGCGAAAACCAAATTGTGGTATTAATTAAAATTTTCAATATATTCAACAATATTTTTCACATCTTATTTTCTTATGCATTAGTACTGTAAGGACCAAAAGATCTTGCGGCCCAAGCCCACTTAGAATAGTGAGTTGTACAGTTCAACCTTCGCCCAAATCAATAAGATTTGTAAGAGAGGGAAGCGAACAAAAAAAAAAAAAAAAAAAGGTTCTGCCCGATGATGAAAATAGAGAAGAAAATGTTAATTTTATAGAATAGAAGAGTATATATCCTTCCAAAAGTTTGCCCGAGGAGGCTAAGATTGTACAAAAAGTTACACTATTCACTCTCTTATCTCAATGTTCTCCTTGTTTCTCTTTCTTCTTTTTTTTTTTTTTTTTTTTGAGAGATAATTACAACATGCTGCTAACCCTGCAACTCGAACCATTTCCTCCCTAAACCCCCAAGCACTTTGTACATGGATAGATGCCAATTCAACTACAAGGCCCTTAGCTCCTTGTTTCTCTTTAGTCTTTCTGTTTTTCAGTACTTGTGTTTCAAATCCCTTTTTTTGTAAACTCCTCTTTTCTTATATACTTCTCCTTTATTCATATCTCAACCATCCATCCTACCTAACTAGCTTTTCCTCTTGACACTAGTCTTTTTTCCCCTCTAAAGAAGGTGGTGGAAAGAGTTTACTTAGTTGTAACTTACATTATTCAGTTTATTTCCTCATCAATACAGCTGATAAAGTTGTTGCCCACCATTTAATGCAGAGGTGATAGGCTACTCCACACTAGAAACTTACCCTATGACCATTGACCCTCTCTTTCTTCAGATTCTCGCTCCCAACTAGAATGCCTTAGAGTACCTTGACTCATTTCTCCCTTTCCTCGGGCTGCTTTCCTCCTCGGGCCTGTGGACTGTGACATCCCCACAATTATACTGCAACTCTTCAGATCCATTCTTGGTCCTCGGGCACTCATAAGTATTTTCTAATTAACTCATAGATCTCAATATTTTAAAGTGGTAATTGCTAAAAACTATCAACGTGTTTTGTTAGCTAAGGATGATAACGGGTCAACTTTAGGTTGGATATACCCATATTTGACTTTGATTTTTTATCCATGGATACCTGGACTCCGAAATCCAATTACCACTCATACTTGATTGCTACTAAATATCTTTCCTGTGAATACCCATACCCAACTTGAACTCGATTTAAAAAAAAATAAAATTTTTTATTTTTATTTTTAAAATTAAAAACGTGATTTTGCAACTTAAAAAATTGATCTTGCTCTTTTATGGCCGGACGTATGGCACTATATAGAATATGGAATCCTTTAAAAGTATGTTTAATGGGATTAAATAGTAAAATAACCTTCCTTTTATTATTACTTTGACAAATCCAATCAACTCTTGATAAATTATAATCAATCTAAATAATAATTCCCATATCAAAGATTTATATTGGTACATAAGAATGACAATGGGGTGGGTTTCCTTTTCCCGCCCCCGCCCAACTTCTGCTTCGGGGCATTTTTTTCCCCGTCTCTTTCTAGCGGATACCAATGGGTGCCTATAGGTACCCATCCCGCAACTCGACAGGTTAGGTTGGATCGAGTCAATTTTGACAGTAGCTGCCACCCCCTTACTAGTTTTATTATAATATTTTCTTATTAAACGTTTTGTTTACATATTGATAGGGATGGCAATTTAAACATGCACCCATGGTAATAGCCTCACCCGCCCTTAATGGATGGGTTTTACTTAGCCAACATAACAACTAGGAAAGGGATGGGGTTAACATTTTCCTTAACACCCTCCCCATTTATATTTTAACAATTAGAATTTTTTTTTTAGGTTTTATATAAACATACATACATTCTTTTAGCTTTCTAACTTTCAATTTATAATGTTTTTGTATATTGTATTATTGAATTTATATTTTTATGTTTTAATATTTACATTGTTTATATTTTGTAATTGTTGTATTGCTATGTTTGAATTGTTTTTGTATTTTTTATTACTTTAATTTTTTTGTATTGTTATGCTTTGAAAAGGTATTGGAAAGGTTTTTTTTTTTTTTTAAATGATTTATGAGTTTTAATTTAATGCATTCAAAATAAATTTATAATAAATTATATATATATATATATATATATATATATATATATATAAAATTGAGTGTGGCGGGATGGGTACCTATAGGCACCCATTGGTATCCGCTAGAAAGAGACGGGGAAAAAAATGCCCCGAAGCAGAAGTTGGGCGGGGGCGGGAAAAGGAAACCCACCCCATTGTCATTCTTATGTACCGATATAAATCTTTGATATGGGAATTATTATTTAGATTGATTATAATTTATCAAGAGTTGATTGGATTTGTCAAAGTAATAATAAAAGGAAGGTTATTTTACCATTTAATCCCATTAAACATACTTTTAAAGGATTCCATATTCTATATAGTGCCATACGTCCGGCCATAAAAGAGCAAGATCAATTTTTTAAGTTGCAAAATCACGTTTTTAATTTTAAAAATAAAAATAAAAAAGTTTTATTTTTTTTTAAATCGAGTTCAAGTTGGGTATGGGTATTCACAGGAAAGNATCATGGATGGCCAATATCCGTTGGGCTACAAGTACTTGATCCAACCCAATAAGTGTGGGTTTTGCCTAACCAAATGGGGAATCTAGGCATCAAGGAGGGTTTTTCCTAAAATTTGGTGGATCGGGTACGGGTATTACCCGACCATTTTTGTTTTGGTTTTTTGTTAATGGCACTCTTATAAATTGGAATTCAAATATACGTTTACAAATATCTTAAACATACATTACATCTCTAATATCCATCACGAGTTGGCAAAATCAATATTAGTAAAAAATACATAACATCTCTAATATCCATTTGTAACCTTTTTTTTTTTTTTTTTTTCATTAGACATAATATCATGAGTTGGCAAAGTCAATATCAGTTTATTAGGAAACTTTTTCAAATGTTAGTGATTACTTTTAAAACAATCAGTTGATTACATTATTAGTAGGAGTGTGTATAAGTGGAGTTGGGCTGGGTTGAGAGGTTTTTTTAACTTAATCCATTAGAGTGGGTTAAAAAAATTTAACCTAACTCAACCCATCACAGCGGTCCAACCTAACGCAACCCGACCCACATGGAACGAGTTGGACCCATGGGTTGGACAAATTTTTTTTTTTTTTAATTTCTTATTATTATAAAATTGAGCAGTAGACCAACACCACCATAAATAAGAACAAATTTAGAACCAATTAATCCTGAGCATAACATCATATCAACAAAAATTATATAAGGAGAACTTAGGGTTTAGATGTGAATTGGGAAGAAAAAAAAGTAAATACAAAATTTATAATATACTTTTAAATATATATTAAATATATTTTATAAGTTTTAAATATATATTAAATATAGGTGGGTCGGGTCAAGTTAGACGAATTTGTGAATCTTATGATCCAAACCCAACCCAACCTACTGTAAAAATAAAAAATAAAAAATTGTAGGGTTAAGATTTGTAGCCCAAGCCCAAAAGGTATGGGATATGAGCCCAATGAGCTCAGTACAATGAATTTGTAGAGAGTGGGTGAAAGAGTTGGGCTTTTGGTGGATTGGACAACGGTTAGTATGGATGTAAAAGATGATTAAGTAAGAACAAGGAACATAGAGCTAAATGAGTTCATTGTCCGAGGAGATAAACTCACTGTCTGAGGAGGTAATTTTCGCCATCCATGATATTTTTTTTTTTTTTTTAATAGGGCTATAAGACTTATTTAATAAGTCATGTAACTTGTTTATTATTAGATAATATATGTGGATGAATTTATAAGTCGTCATGTAATTAGTTGAAGGATATTCGTCCAAATTGGTTCAGAGGAAATGTCATATAGATAGTTAAGACGTTTTGATTATATGGATTAGAATTATTTTGTCATTTCATATAAATAAATGTGTAGGACTCTAAGTTAACAATTATTAAACCTTTCCAGAGTTAAGCATACTCATTTTACAGAGAAATTATTTACTTCTACGAGAAGAGTCATTCCCCCTCTCCTATATAAGCATTTGTATTAGTGCTTATATAATATAAAAACTACCACATTTTAGCTAACCAAACTGAAATTTTATCGACATTTTTGTAAATTTACACTGGTACTATTCATTTTGCATTTAATTATTATTTTTCTTTACTTACATATCCCAAGGATGAATGAAGAGTATAGATGATGGTTGTTGTGTGTGAAAAAAAAAAACAATTAAAAAAATTAAGAAAAATTAATATTTTAATGAGCTGTAGTGTAAAATTAATAATCTGATATTGGATGTTTTAAAAAGTATGTAAAACAAAATTAGTAGGTTTTTATATTAAAATAAACAAAAAAAAGTTAGTACGAGCTGATGCAAATACCCTAAGGTGGATTTGGGGTTTAACAATTATAAGCCTTCATTTATTCATTTGATAGCTTTAGTTACTTGGAGGAAAAATAAAGTCATGGATTGTTTTTGGTAACGAGATTTATCTTGTCGTTACAGCTCTTGATGTGACAACGATTTGTTACAAGTTACAACAAGCAGCAAACATTACTTGCCATGGAATATTATGTGAAGGCAATAAAATAACTATGGTTCTTTGTTACAATAGATAGTCTTATCTCCATAGAATCTCTAATTCTCTCCTACCATTGAGTCCATGACGACTAACAACCACTGCGTTTGTCCTTTAACCTTATCCACCCAATCTGTAATCCTCTTAAATATTTTTGTTTTTTTGCTTTTAAAATATCTTTGTATGTGTCCTTTTTTCAAATTTCCTCACAACCCCAATTAACTCTATTGTGTGACCGTATTTTCCTCTGAAAAAAAAATGGCTTCTGCAGTAAATGCATCGGTCTCTTTACCATCTTCCACTTCATCCTCTCTAACCACCAGAGCTTCTACAATATATTCAGAAAGAGTTAGCTTCAGTAAGGTACAGTGAAGTAATCCATAATTGTCAATGTTCATGCTAAAGTTACTGAATGATTTTCTTATCATCTTGGTTTTGTTTCTGTATAGAATATCTTCTATTCTAGAAATGTCTACGTTGGTAAGAAAATGGTTCAGATTAGAGCCCAAGTCACTACAGAAACTCCAGCCAAAGTAGAAAAAGTTTCCAAGAAAGATGATGAGGGTGTGGTTGTAAACAAGTTCAAGCCTAAGGATCCTTTCATTGGTAAGTGCCTTCTCAACTCCAAAATTACAGCGGACGATGCTCCTGGAGAGACTTGGCACATGGTGTTCACTACTGAGGGTGAGTAAGACCGTAAGAGTACTTCTCTGCCATTTTTTAATTTCTTTTACAGCCGAAAGAAATTATGTCGTTCACATTTTGATACACTGTTATGGCTATTTGCTTATTTCATTATACGGGGTTGGATAATACAGGGGAAGTTCCTTATAGAGAGGGACAATCCATTGGTGTTATTCCAGATGGCATTGACAAAAATGGGAAACCCCACAAGCTTAGATTGTATTCTATTGCCAGTAGTGCTCTTGGAGACTTTGGGAATTCGAAAACTGTAAGTGTATTAAGAAATATTGTAATTGTTATAGGCATGCTCTTTTTCTTTGGCATAATTGTTATATTTGGTGGTTTAAATAATCTGGGTGAGCATATATTTGTAGGTTTCTTTGTGTGTCAAGAGGCTTGTCTACACCAATGATCAAGGAGAAATGGTTAAAGGAGTTTGCTCAAATTTCTTGTGTAAGCAACTCAGGTCTAAGAAGCATATATGCTTACGAATATCTTTTCTTACTTTATGATTTTGTGCTATATATATTGTTCAGGAAAATTCCACAATCTTTTAGCTGATCTATTGCCTCACTACACACATGATGTTACTTGATGTCACGATGAGTACCCAATGTCATGACTGAGTAACTTGTTATACATATTTGTGATATACCTCAAAAGTACTAATCTTTAGTGCCCTAATCCACTAATGTAGGACTGAGCACACTCCCTGATGTTCTTGTTAGGGCCCGCATCACGCAACGGTGCCCAAGTTGGCTATGATACCATTGTCACTAATCACATATATGCTATGCCATGAAAATACTAGGCACAATGGAAACTCCTTGTAATTATTTATATAACCTTAATCGATCTAGTATACACCTGGGGTGTTACACTTAAAATATTAGAAAAGGGAGCTATCCGCTCCATATTTTTTTTATAATCCCCAACAATTTTCATATACATGGAATGCTTGAATTGGATTTATGCTAAACTTCTGCAGTCCTTCATGACAGATATGCAGGGTCACACTTGTAATTGATTTTAAATCATGCATCTTTTTGTAATGAGTAAGGAGGCTGCAATTAATAAGATACAAATTCAAAGATACACTTCTTGTTAAATTATGACAGCAAGGGCATGCTTTTGTTGCCTTAGTATGCTTGAGACATACCTATTTCCATTTTTGTGAGGAAAATCTTCAAATTTTCCTTCTCTATACTTGATGATGTCAAATATTCCAATGAAACATGGCCTTTCTGTATCTTATCTTCTAGCATATAGTTAGAAATTATTTTGAACTTGAGGAAGCAAGAGAAATTTGTTTGCATAAACTTGGCACCAAGCAGTAATCAGCTGTAATTAGCTTGGTCTCTCTGATGGGCAGACTTCAGGAAACGGTTTTGTTATTACTTTAGCAGTTCTGGTTCTTTAATTCAGGTGACCTGAAGCCTGGGGGTGATGTGAAAATCACAGGACCTGTAGGAAAAGAAATGCTTATGCCTAAAGATCCAAATGCCACAGTTATAATGGTAGGTTTTGTGCAGTTGCATAACCATAATATGTTGTTTATCATCCATATTCTTGAGAAAATTTGGAGTCTTTGTTCTGTAAGACCCTATTGTCATTTAATTATTAACAATTTCTTTGTAGCTTGCAACCGGAACTGGAATTGCTCCTTTCCGTTCATTCTTGTGGAAAATGTTTTTTGAGAAGCATGAGAACTATAAGGTAAGGGGGTATGGACAAGTTTTGGGTTAAAATGCCTAGCTGTGATGGGCGAGTGATAATAATTTGATATGCAATGCAGTTCAATGGATTGGCTTGGCTCTTTTTGGGTGTTCCAACAACTAGCTCATTGCTCTACAAGGAGGTGAATTTTCTTTTTAATTTCATTTTCATCTTACTTTCGTGTTCTAGACTATAATGGAATAGACTTGCATTGTATGATTAAATTGTGCTTGAAAACAGGAGTTTGCAAAGATGAAAGAGAAGGCGCCAGAAAACTTCAGAGTCGATTATGCAGTGAGCAGAGAACAAACAAATGACAAGGGTGAGAAGATGTATATTCAAACCCGAATGGCACAGTATGCAGAGGAGCTATGGGAGTTACTCAAAAAAGACAACACCTATGTATATATGTGTGGACTCAAGGGAATGGAGAAGGGGATTGATGACATAATGGTCTCTTTGGCTGCTAAAGATGGTAATCTCATAATGAATTTAATATGAAGCAAATTTTAATTTTAAAATCGCATTAACTACTGGATTTAGGGATATCATGGATGATTTCATGGTAGAACGAATTCCAATACTTGGAAGTTTTCATAATTTGTAGAATACTAATTCCATTGTTTTCCCACTCATATATTTTGTCAAGATTGAACTTTAAACAATGATAATACCTTTCACACCAAGTCTGACAAAGTGATAATAGGATCTAGCTACTTGACAAAAATGACTGCTAATACAATGTTGTCTAAGAACTTTGATGATTGAGATGTCATACGACTCTGCTTCTAGAAAGGGAACTTTAGATATACAATCATTTCCACACTCAAAGCCACAACATATTTAAGTGTTAGCTTGTGATTGTTGCATTCTTCGGTAGATTGTGCTTTGCAATTTGCATCCCAGATATCATGACATTAATTCTAGATTATCGCTGAAAGTCTGAAATAGGTTTTTCCCTCTAGTTTATGTAGATTTCCAAAGGAAATCTTAAGTATCACTTTTCTTTCTTTGATTAAAGATAATATATGTAAATGGAAATGGTTGGTAGATTTAATAAAAGAGTGTCTCAAGAATGGATTGTAAAAGTAATGGCCTCCAACTGTTACTAATTGTGGCAAAACTATTTTTTTTCCCCATTCTAGGCCAATGTTATATAGTGATGTGAACAAACTTTTTTTTTTTGGAGAAAGCGACGTGAACAAACTTAAGTTAGCAACTTATTAAAAAAAAAAAAGGTAAATTATAAATTACACTCCTAAAGTTTGGGAGTGATTGAATTTTATATTCTGAAGTTTCAGAATTTGAATTTTACCTCCTGAAGTTTCAAAACATGGATTTTACCCCTTAAAGTTTAAGTTGTATGGATTTTACACCCCAAAATTTTGAACCTTTAGAGTGTAAAATTCAAATACTTTAAAACTTTAGGAGTAAAATTCAAACACTTAAATGTTATGGTGTAAAATCCAAACATCACCAAACTTTAGGGAGTAAAATCTAAATTCTAAAAATTCAGGGTGTAAAATCCAATCACTCCTAAATTTTAGGGGTGTAATTTGTAATTTACCCTTTAAAAAATAATATATTTTGACAATTCACAGTCTAGTAATAAGGCAATAAAAATAAGAAATATGAGTCTTAATAAACATTATGTTAATTTATGTAGTTCTGTAAGTAGCAATCAACCATCACCTTACATATAATATAACAATTATCCGATTCACAAATATTTCATTCACAACTTTTTGAGAAACCAGTCTCAAACTTATATATAATAATAATAATAATAATAAATGATAAAAAAAAGAAATCTTATGAAAGGCATGTGCGAACATGATGTTAGAACAATAGCATCATAATTAAGTGATACTATAAGTTTACGAATTGATAAATTACATGACACGTTCGAATTTTCAAACATTTATAATCTCAAATAACAATTATTAGTTAGAGTATTAAAAGATTTAAAAAATATAGCTTAATAGCTTGTTTGGATGGAGGGGGAGTAAAGGGAAGTAGAGTAGAAGGAGGGAGAGTATGTTAAATTACCTTATTTGGATGTTTTTAAAGGGAGAAGGGAGAGAGATTTGGAGGGATTCTAATTACTTCTAACATTTCATTTTTAATTTCCCCCAAATTGGAGAGATTTGGAGGAAAAGTAGAGTATAGAAATGCTTGACAAAATGAATTACTAAATTTACTCTTACCGTATTAACAAAATTACAAACTATAAAAAAGCTAATTATTTCTCTCCCCCTTACTTAATTTTAAAAATATCCAAATAAGGTAGAGAATAACTATTCCCCTATATTCTCCTTCCCACTACTCTCCTCCCCTCAACTCTCCTCTCCCTCCAAACATCCAAACATAGCATAAAATAGAGATAAATGCAAATAAATAATATAAAAAATTAATAAAAATTATTGGATATTATAAAATATTCAAATGGGGCAAGAGATGAAAATGTCAGGGAAAGGGAGGGAGGGAGGGTCTACCAAAGTCAAGGTTTCCCCCTTGCCACCTGATGTCCATTAAATCCAATCAATGTATTGATAATTACAATGATGGGAAAGTGAATTCAAATAATGCTTCTCTTAGTAATGAATTATGCCAATTACTATGGGTAATGCTCATTATTATTTTAATTTAGACCGTAAATTCCATTATATATATTTAGATAAGTAGTTGAGAAGGCTAAAATATGAGGACGGATTTCTTCTCTTTAAAATGAATGTGAACATGTCAAAATTCTTATAGTTTAACTGGTACTTTCTCATGTTTCAAACGAAAACATCAAGGGCAAATTTAGTATATTGTAATGATTATTATATGGAAATAAGAATCAAGAGTTCAAATCTCTCAATTATAATTATTGTTTGTTTGTCTGTTTTAATTATTTATTTTTAAAGAAATGAATGTGAACATGAAAGACCGTGATTGGAAATGTTGCTAAAGCTACCAGCCGTATTGGAATTTGCTCTGATTAACTTCTGCATACTCCTTGATAAAGAATACTGATTTTATTTATTTATTTATTTTAAGGAAAAAAGAATACTGAATTTGGGTTTGAAGTCTGCAGCCCTTTACAAAATTTGGGCTGAAATTAATCACAATATTCTATAAACTTAGGCCCTATCCATAAGGGCTTTTTCCCCCTTGCTGAGTAAGGATAAAGATATTAACCCAAAAAAAGAGGAGAAAGATATGATTATTCAGAAAATTTTACAAAAGGTGGACCAAAACCACGGGCCATCTTCACTCTCCGGCATGAAGAACCATGGAGGAATAGGGGGATGTAGATAGGGCCATCATATTACAAATAAGAGCCCAATAAGTCAAATAATGAGGCCCAAAAAAAAAGTTTTCCCAATTGGATGAAATAAATCCCATTCGTCAAAAAGTTAAGCCTGGCTTTGGTATTAATGCTATTGCTGAAGAGAAAATGACAAATCTATCTTTGTTTTTTTGAGAAGGAATTGACAAACTTATCTGATCTAACTACTTCCTGAAAGCTTCAATGAGACAATGACATCGTTTTGCATCACTACCCAAATTCCAAAATCACATATTTAAGAATATGATCCTGAGTTGCAATAACTACTATTAATTTAGATGCGGATTAGTATTAGGTGCAGTTGCTAGGTTATTGTACCCGGTGCAATTAATCCATCCTCACAAATTTTTTTTTCCATTCTCACTTTTAAATTTTTTTATTCGATGGTTGAGATTTAAAGTTGAAAAAAGTAATTTTAAATTTCAACCATTCAAAACTATTACATCAGATGCAATAACCTAATCTCAATACGCTCACTTCACTCCATAATGGGTCACCAGCTATAAATGTTTCCCTTGGTCCATTTGGTACCCATTCCTTGATTCACTCAATTCTCGGAGAGGTTTATAGTTACTAAAACAAAAAAACAAAAAACGTAGTATTGCACAAAGTTCACACTTTGCGTGGTCTTGAGAAAGGCCGTGATAGAAAATCTTATTCCCAATTTTAGGCTAGGTTGATTCTCAACTCAAATCCGATATTTGTTGTTTTTAGTGATCTCCTGTATTAGTACAAAAACCCATTCTTTTTTTATTTTTATTTTTTTTAAAGTTGGGCCTCTATTGGACTTCTAAGCAACTGGGCCACGCCTCAGCTAGTTTTTCGAACACACTAGCAAATTGGAAAGAGATGATTACATAGAACCAGAGAGAGAGAGAGAGAGAGAAATGGCAAATCTGTTGCGGCTTCTAAAGCAATGGCCGACGTTACACAACCACCACTGCTACAGCAGCGCAACACTTCATCACATCTTCTCCTCACCCTTACTACCACTCTCATCACAAACTCTCTCTCCTCCTCCACCTCTCTCACTAACCACAGTGCCTTCATCTCGCCGCAACGTCCATCTCAAATCACGCGGACTCAGATTGCACAACGAACCTTCACCGTCCGATCTCGAATCGAGCGACTCAGACTCCGATTCAAAAAAGAGCCGAAACCAGCTGAAACGCGAGGCTCGCCGCGCTGTCCTTTGGGGCATGGACCTCGCTTCTTTCTCTAACCGTCAAATCAGACGTATCCTCAGGTAACTAAAAGCCCCCAAACCCGCTTTCATTATTACATAAAAATGCCACTGTACTTTTCTCAAACACCATGAGTGCTTGTTTTCATTTCAGAGTGGCTTCTCTTGATGAAGAGGTTTTCGAAGCTATAATGCTAGCGAAGGTGGTTGCTTAAATTTTGTGGTTAGTTAGTTTGTTAATATTCTTTCTTCTTGCTGAGAACTTTTTGGTTATGTGATTGATGTTGACCATAAGGTGTTTGTTATTTTGTCGCAGAGATTAGGGTCTGATGTTCGAGAAGGAAAGCGAAGGCAGTTCAATTATATTGGTACTCAAATTTATTCCTTTTTTTTATCATATTATGAAACTAGAGTTGTGTTCCTCTTGAAACTTGCATGGAAATGTGTTGATGTTGTTTGCTTGGAAAAACATGTTATAATGGTTTCTAGCTTTGACATAACATAACATTAATTATTACCGTCCAAGGCATTGTACCAGTTTAGTTTCAAACGGGTTTGGAGCTATCTTCCTCCAGACTATTATGCAGCGATTGAAGAGACCATTCATGTGTAGTTTTAGTCACATGACTTTTTGACATAGTCATGTGATTTGTTTAGTTTTGTAAATCGCCACGTAGTGGGTTGGAAGAGATTCCTCCAAATTGGTTTGAAGTTAATCTTTTTTGGTCTGAGCCTATCTATTCTTTTGTTAAATTCATATTCAGTTAAGTTTGAAAGATTAAAAGACAATAGTGAATTGAAGATATCTACTAGCTCAGCTTGTTAGGTGTTTGAGTTATTGGATGACCTAACCTGAAGTCTACACAAGCTTGGACAATGTTAATTAAACTCGATAACTTTCAGTGATTCTAGAATTAGCTGAAACTTGGAGATTTTGAAACTTTCGTCATTGTAAGAGCTCAAAATTTAGAGTAGTTTGCTTCAGTTATGTCAAGGCGCACCCTGCATCAATTTATCAAAAAAAAAAGAAAAAAAAAAGGAGGTGCACCCTGCATCTGTTACAGAAATGCAAGTACTATAAGTTACTCTCTCATATAATGTGTTGACTATATTTTGTGTTAAATGGCAATGCTTAACTCTGTTATTTCTGAAAGATACCGTCAAAGTTTAGTTGTAAGCATCCAGATCACATAAATCTCCATATAATGCATTTGTACTTATCTAATGTCTTCATAATTTTTTTCCTTTTCCTGTATTTCACTTGATATTTGTTCGAATTATGTCGAAATTTCACAGAATGTAACTTGTTATGCTCCTAAATCACCGAACTGGATTGTATGTTCCATGGTTCATATGTATGTTATGTTAATGAGGATACTTAATTTTTGTTAGGTAAACTGCTACGGGAAGTGCAACCTGAATTGATGGATACTTTAATCCAGGCTACAAAAGATGGTGATGAGAGTAGGCTGCGGGCTTTGAGTGATTCAGTGATCATTGAAGATGATGATGAAGTAGCTGAAGAAACAGAAGACGAAGTGGAAGAGGAGGTATAGTTTCATATTTTGAAAATTTTACCTTCTCTGGAGCCATGTCTCATCTTACTTACTTCTTGAGTACTGTTTTCAGGGGTCTGATGAATGCATCAGCATAGCAACCAGATGGTCTGAAGGTCTGATCAATAAGGACATAAAAATCACCAATGAAGTTTACTCTGTTCAGAGTGTTGAATTTGACCGTCAGGTGTGTTGAATTCCACCTTTGCGATTCTGATTACAACATAAATCTAGTATATTTTTTAAACACAACTTTCTGACAGTGTTTTAGAACATGCTAGCTAGATAACTTTGCAACTCTATTTGCCTCATGAAGTGGAGGTCACTAATTTGAGTGTCCCCTTCCCCCCTTCCCATGGTGCTAATGCTCATTTAAAAGAAAAAAAAAAAAGGAATTCCAATTTATGTGTTGACTATATTTTGTGTTAAATGGCAATGCTTAACTCTGTTATTTCTGAAAGATACCGTCAAAGTTTAGTTGTAAGCATCCAGATCACATAAATCTCCATATAATGCATTTGTACTTATCTAATGTCTTCATAATTTTTTTCCTTTTCCTGTATTTCACTTGATATTTGTTCGAATTATGTCGAAATTTCACAGAATGTAACTTGTTATGCTCCTAAATCACCGAACTGGATTGTATGTTCCATGGTTCATATGTATGTTATGTTAATGAGGATACTTAATTTTTGTTAGGTAAACTGCTACGGGAAGTGCAACCTGAATTGATGGATACTTTAATCCAGGCTACAAAAGATGGTGATGAGAGTAGGCTGCGGGCTTTGAGTGATTCAGTGATCATTGAAGATGATGATGAAGTAGCTGAAGAAACAGAAGACGAAGTGGAAGAGGAGGTATAGTTTCATATTTTGAAAATTTTACCTTCTCTGGAGCCATGTCTCATCTTACTTACTTCTTGAGTACTGTTTTCAGGGGTCTGATGAATGCATCAGCATAGCAACCAGATGGTCTGAAGGTCTGATCAATAAGGACATAAAAATCACCAATGAAGTTTACTCTGTTCAGGGTGTTGAATTTGACCGTCAGGTGTGTTGAATTCCACCTTTGCGATTCTGATTACAACATAAGTCTAGTATATTTTTTAAACACAACTTTCTGACAGTGTTTTAGAACATGCTAGCTAGATAACTTTGCAACTCTATTTGCCTCGTGAAGTGGAGGTCACTAATTTGAGTGTCCCCTTCCCCCTTCCCCATGGTGCTAATGCTCATTTAAAAGAAAAAAAAAAAAGAATTCCAATTTATTTTATTTTTATTGGCCACTTTGTTTGCTGTTTAGATGAGCTAAGATTGTTATGTTTCAATTGCTCAAGAGCCTTCAGCCTTTCTCCCCAATTTTAACTATCAATTTAAAAAAAGAAAAAGAAAAAAGAAAAAAGATTGTTATGTTGTAACATGATCATTTTAATGTGCAATTGAACTTGTGGCATCCTTTTAGAAAGACAGTTCATATTATTCAAGTATCAAAATCAATAGTCCTTACTAGGTTAATCTGCTTAATATAATTATAAACTGTATGGTTCTTTTCAGTGGGACTATTGGATTGTGTAAGTTTTGCTCTCTATTTCTTATGTTAGCATCTGTTAACAGGACTTGCGTAAACTTATCCGGAGAGTTCACTCAATTCAAGATCAGCAGGCCACCTCTACTGATGAAAACAAGAAAGAAATAGATGCAGCAATGATGATTGCCAGACAGTCCCTCAACCGCTTCCTTCATTCACTTGCGAAGCAAATGCCAAGTGATTAACATGTTATTCTATTCATCTGTATCATTATTTTGTGCCCATCAGCAATTCCTTCTGAAGATCGCTGCTCTTAGAAGCATGATAATATTGATGTATCATGAGTGGGCACTGGAGCAACGTGGGATCCCAGTTTTTCTTTGTTGGATGCCATATTGGCATTTGCCCCCAATCGAGGAGCTGTATGTTATTATGGTGAGGGACTCTTTTAATTACAAAGGCCCAAACCCACCATTTTTTATTTTATGGAACAAGATGTAGGGACTCTTTTAATTACAAAGGCCCAAACCCACCATTTTTTATTTTATGGAACAAGATGGTAATGAATTGAATTGAAATATAAGATACGGGTCTAAATTTCAAGTTCAGCATTCCTAACCTCGAGTTTAGAGGGCCCCTAGGTTTAGGTTTGGGCCGTTGTGATATGGCATTTACATTTGTGCACAACTCGGTCGAGGTTGGGCCATACCAGCACAAAGTTTGGGCCTATATTGGAGCCTAGTTTTAACTTTTAATAATAATGGGAATTGTTTGCAGTGGTGATCCACATTCGAGAATAAACGATCTCCAATTTTGACCCACACCACACAAGGGAAAATCGATGAGGTTCCTTAATTTGAAAAACGAAGAAGGCTAGTTCCGCAGTTCTAAATGGCTAATTAGGTTTGTTGTAATCTGTGCTCATGTATGATAATGGTGAATTATAGTGGTGCTATTGATATTAGTTTGAATTATAAAACATATAAAATATTAGTTTAATAAAGATATTTTGAGCTACTAAAACAATTTTTCCTTGCAAATTTCATGATGTTAGTTACGCTAAGTTTTTCATTATACTATTATTATGTATATAATTTTGAAAATTACTATTGGATATTATATATATAATATTTATTTACAATCATTGTCTGTGAAATTCTACTAAATATAACACAAAATTAAAGATTAAATTGGTCCAATAATATTTCTTAAATTAAATGGGGATAAGTGTATGAAATCATTCAACTCAATTACAATTTGTTATGCTTAAAATCCTAGCATACAAAATATTTGAATAGAAATAGTATAAAAAATATGCTCATTAGTCTAGAGAAAAAAATAACAATAAAAATTTAATCAATTTAATTTGTGTAGAAAGCTAATAAAAGCAAAATTCAATTTTTGAATCTAATTAAATTTTTTCTAAGCATTGGTTATATACACAAAAAAATTTTAAAAACTTACATTAAATGAGACACTTAGTGCAAAATTAAACTTTAATTGAATTCCAGTTTTTACACTGAATTAACTAACTTGGCACAAAATTAGATTTTAATTGAATTCTAATTTGAAATATAATTGGATTTTCTTTCAGTTTTGCCTATTAATATATACTAGTTTGTAACTCCATGTATATGTATGGATACACTTAAAGATATACAAAAAGATGTATTGTATAATTTCTATATATATAATTTAAATACTATTGATAGTCATTCATATATTTTGTTAACTCTTTAAAAAATCTTGTTCAAATATTATTAGGTATAAAATGTAAACTGTCTATGTTTATTTATATATTTATTTATTACTTCTTATTTTTTGTAATTGTGAAGCATTTATTTTTTTCGATTTATTTATTCTAGACTCTTTGATTTTGTACTTAATAACTCATTTGGATGAATATTTATGATATGGTCTCACATTTGGTTCTAAAATTAGGAAATAAAATTCTTTCCAAAAATAAATAATTTAGGCCACATGGCGTAAATTGGACTTTAATTTGAAATTCTAATTAAAATTTCTCTCTCTCTCTCTCTCTCTCTCTCTCTCTCTATATATATATATATGTGTGTGTGTGTGTGTATTAAGGAAGAAAGGCTAGTTTGGTGCTTTGTAGGGCCTTTACCTTTGAAAGAACCCTTTGCACCATAAGACGAGGGCTTTGTGATGCAGCTGAGTGGGATCATAAAGCTCCTCACTCTTCCCTTCGTGCTCGTGAAGAACTTAACTAGTGTATAACATTTATAACTATATTACTCGTATAATTTTCTCAGTTATTAATGAGTGTATAAAATCCATAACTATATTACTCGTATAATTTTCGGAAAATGGAAACTCTATTGACTCATAATATCTTTTTCCACTTCATTAACAAATTTGTTTAGCCAAGAATAATCTCATAACTCAACTAGTATTTCTTAATATTTTCAACAGAGACTTCAAAGTTCAAATCAATCCACCTCCAACTATTGAAATATCTACACACACACACACACAAAAATCTTCTCAACAATGAATAATCTTCATGAATTTATGATAGACAACTTGCCATATAAATAACATCACTTGTCAACTTGTAGTAGGCCTGGGGAAGATTAGAGGTTAGTGGCCAGCAGTGGACGGTTCTTAAGACAGTAATAGATTTGTCACGAAAGTAAAATACACAGTTGCAGATAAGATAAGCTATATTGTATGGTTGTATTTCATAATAATGAAGTCTAGATATTCTCATTTTGTGTCAGCTGATGTGATATAAAAATACTATAGATATATACACATCATGGTTGCTTAAAGAATGTTATCACTTGTTGGCCATGCATGGAAGATTACAAAGCAAAAGATGCCAAACCTTTCAAGTGTGTTTAATTAATCAGGTTATGAATTATGATTTCAAGATTGCGTCTTTTGATGGAAGCTCTCGTGTATCTTTTATTTTTGTTTAATGTGAAGTGTTTGAGATGGGCTGGTAATCTTATTTTGGAATGCACGCACTTTCTTTAAGTAGAATTTCGCTTTGACAACATAAAAAAATAGTCACACTCAGAAGCCAGCTATAACTTGATCTTTCTTAAAAGAAATTCCTTCCATGCGATCGAACGCATTCTCGAGTCTGAATTGAATTCTACTTTTTGAAATTTTATCTCACAATTTCAACATTTTCTGCGAATCGCATGGAAGTTTGGTATCTCATAACTAAAACCTATGAAATTGTTGCTTTCAAGTGTGCTATACTAGTCCTCTTTTGTGACGATTGATGAAGACAATACCTAGGCTGTCTTTGACAATTTGGTTCATGCGTGAATCAGCCGGAAATGTTACTATGACCAGTGGTAATGCAATCAAGTGTCTCTTATAAATTTTCACGCGCGAATAGAAATTNCCCCCCCCAAAAAAAAAAAAAAATCTAATTGTTCTAAAGTTTAACTTCTTAAGACATAGTGATTTTTTTTTTTTTTTTTAAGAATTAAGACACTGAATTTAATCATTTAATTATAAGAATTCTTCAATGACCACAACGAAATCTCATAATAAGTTAAGGTGTTAGCCTACCATAAGTAAACAAAAACAAAATAGAACAAGATTATACATAAACCCATAATCAAAAAAGTTCTTCTAACACTTCCTCTCATGTGTGTATCCTAACTCCCCTTCAATAAATGAAATTTTTATTAACCTTTTAAATGGTTTAAAAAGGAGAATTGCATGGCTATCAGCTTGACAATTAGTAATTAATTGTCTAAAAAAAAATGATATGATGAATTTAATAATCTAACTATTATCTATTCTATAATATATGTGTCATGGTATGATGGTAGGTAGTTTTATCTTCAATTTTTAACTTTGAGGAGGTTGAATCTTGAACTCAAACGCTCGACCTATTACTTTTGGTGAAAGACACTCGTCATCGCATCAAGATCTGGCCTCTACTAATATCTACTATAATATTTAACTAAAAAAAATAAAAGAGAAACAAAAGGTCATATTTTCTCTATCTTTTTCGTATATTATATGGTATACCGACTATATCTAACATATTCCAAAATCTAATTTTGCTTTCTTATTTTAATTAGGAGGCCAGCTGTTTAATACCTTTTTTTTCATCATGATTATGATATAATTAGAGAAAAGGGTGAGTGCTTTATGACAAAATTAAATTCCAGATCATATGGTTGTCCCAACATTAAGGCTATGGAGACTCGGCTGTGGTTTGGGGACATTTCATACTGAGACTCTGAGAGTGATATAAGATTGTAACATCTGAACTTTTCGTGGGAAAAAAACGAGAGAGAGAGAGAGAGAGAGAGAGAGAATTCTTTAGTAGAAAATGTGAAGTTCTTAAGGCAGGCACTTACTTGTGGGCAATGGTTTATTTTTCACTTATACAATTTGTCACGACTTGATGGTATATATTATTAAATATTATTGGTAAACCATCACTTTTATATGAATTCATTTTTTTACCATTCATAATCACATGTATCAAAATTGTGTGTTTAATTATGAACTTTTTTCACTGAACCTATTGTGCACATACTTTTTATTAATAGTATAATACTACCACAATCACATGTATCAAAATTGTGTGTTTAATTATGAACTTTTTTCACTGAACCTATTGTGCACATACTTTTTATTAATAGTATAATACTACCACAATTTATATATATATATATATATAATATCTATTTACAATCACTGTCTGTGAAATTCTTTTAAATATAACACAAAATTAAAGATTAAATTGGTCCACTAATATTTCTTAAATTGAATGGGGATAAGTGTATGAAATCATTCAACTCAATTACAATTTGTTATGCTTAAAATCCTAGCAGACAAAATATTTGAATAGAAATAGTATAAAAAATATACTCATTAGTCTAGAGAAAAAAATAACAATAAAAATTTATCAATTTAATTTGTGTAGAAAGCTAATAAAAGAAATTTTCAATTTTTGAATCTAATTAGATTTTTTCTAAGCATTGGTTATATACACAAAAAAATTTAAAAACTTACATTAGATGAGACACTTAGTGCAAAATTAAACTTTAATTGAATTCCAATTTTTACACTGAATTAACTAACTTGGCACAAAATCAGACTTTAATTGAATTCTAGTTTGAAATATAATTGGATTTTCTTTCAGTTTTGCCTATTAATATATACTAGTTTGTAACTCCATGTATATGTATGGATACTCTTAAAGATATACAAAAAGATGCATTGTATAATTTCTATATATATAATTTAAATACTATTGATAGTCATTCATATATTTTGTTAACTCTTTAAAAAATCTTGTTCAAATATTATTAGGTATAAAATGTAAATTGTCTATGTTTATTTATATATTTATTTATTACTTCTTATTTTTTGTAATTGTGAAGCATTTATTTTTTTCGATTTATTTATTCTAGACTCTTTGATTTTGTACTTAATAACTCATTGATGATATGGTCTCATATTTGGTTCTAAAATTAGGAAATAAAATTCTTTCCAAAAATAAATAATTTAGGCCACATGGCGTAAATTGGACTCTAATTTGAAATTCTAATTAAAATTTCTCTCTCTCTCTCTCTCTCTCTCTCTCTCTGTTAAGGAAGAAAGGTTAGTTCGGTCCTCACTCTTCCCTTCGTGCTCGTGAAGAACTTAACTAGTGTATAACATTCATAACTATATTACTCGTATAATTTTCTCAGTTATTAATGAGTGTATAAAATCCATAACTATATTACTCGTATAATTTTCGGGAAATAGAAACTCTATTGACTCATAATATCTTTTTCCACTTCATTAACAAATTTGTTTAGCCAAGAATAATCTCATAACTCAACTCGTATTTCTTAATATTTTCAACAGAGGCTTCAAAGGTCAAATCAATCCGCCTCCAATTATTGAAATATCTACACGCGCACACACAAAAATCTTCTCAACAATGAATAATCTTCATGAATTTACGATAGACAACTTGCCATATAAATAACATCACTTGTCAACTTGTAGTAGGCCTGGGGAAGATTAGAGGTTAGTGGCCAGCAGTGGATGGTTCTTAAGACAGTAATAGATTTGTCACGAAAGTAAAATACACAGTTGCAGATAAGATAAGCTATATTGTATGGTTGTATTTCATAATAATGAAGTCTAGATATTCTCATTTTGTTCTCTTTTTGCGTCAGCTGATGTGATATAAAATACTTTAGATATATACACATCATTGTTGCTTAAAGAATGTTATCACTTGTTGGCCATGCATGAAAGATTACAAAGCAAAAGATGCCAAACCTTTCAAGTGTGTTTAATTAATCAGGTTATGAATTATGATTTCAAGATTGCGTCTTTTGATGGAAGCTCTCGTGTATCTTTTATTTTTGTTTAATGTGAAGTGTTTGAGATGGGCTGGTAATCTTATTTTGGAATGCACGCACTTTCTTTAAGTAGAATTTCGCTTTGACAACATAAAAAAATAGTCACACTCAGAAGCCAGCTATAACTTGATCTTTCTTAAAAGAAATTCCTTCCATGCGATCGAACGCATTCTCGAGTCTGAATTGAATTCTACTTTTTGAAATTTTATCTCACAATTTCAGCATTTTCTGCGAATCGCATGGAAGTTTGGTATCTCATAACTAAAACCTATGAAATTGTTGCTTTCAAGTGTGCTATACTAGTCCTCTTTTGTGACGATTGATGAAGACAATACCTAGGCTGTCTTTGACAATTTGGTTCATGCGTGAATCAGCCGGAAATGTTACTATGACCAGTGGTAATGCAATCAAGTGTCTCTTATAAATTTTCACGCGCGAATAGAAATTGCAGTTTACATGTACTAAAAGCTGCCGTGCCAATATGTAATATTTCAAGAGTTCAGTAAATGTATGCCATAAGAAATTTTTTATGAAAAATTGAAAAAATTAAAAAAAAATTAGTTATTTTTTCATTTTCTCACAATTTAAAAAAAATAAATAAATAATTTACTAATGTATATTATAAGGGCATACTTTAGTAAGACCTAGACTTCAAAAACATATTCCGGTAAATTACTAATTGTTCCTATACCTATCACAACCCCCCCCCCCCCCCCCCAAAAAATCTAATTGTTCTAAAGTTTAACTTCTTAAGACATAGTGATTTTTTTTTTTTTTTTTTTTAAGAATTAAGACACTGAATTTAATCATTTAATTATAAGAATTCTTCAATGACCACAACGAAATCTCATAATAAGTTAAGGTGTTAGCCTACCATAAGTAAACAAAAACAAAATAGAACAAGATTATACATAAACCCATAATCAAAAAAGTTCTTCTAACACTTCCTCTCATGTGTGTATCCTAACTCCCCTTCAATAAATGAAATTTTTATTAACCTTTTAAATGGTTTAAAATGGAGAATTGCATGGCTATCAGCTTGATAATTAGTAATTAATTGTCTAAAAAAAAATGATATGATGAATTTGATAATCTAACTATTATCTATTCTATAATATAGGTGTCATGGTATGATGGTAGGCAGTTTTATCTTCAATTTTTAACTTTGAGGAGGTTGAATCTTGAACTCAAACGCTCGACCTATTATTTTTGGTGAAAGACACTCGTCATCGCATCAAGATCTGGCCTCTACTAATATCTACTATAATATTTAACTAAAAAAAATAAAAGAGAAACAAAAGGTCATATTTTCTCTATCTTTTTCGTATGTTATATGGTATACCGACTATATATAACATATTCCAAAATCTAATGTTGCTTTCTTATTTTAATTAGGAGGCCAGCTGTTTAATACCTTTTTTTTCATCATGATTATGATATAATTAGAGAAAAGGGTGAGTGCTTTATGACAAAATTAAATTCCAGATCATATGGTTGTCCCAACATTAAGGCTATGGAGACTCGGCTGTGGTTTGGGGACATTTCATACTGAGACTCTGAGAGTGATATAAGATTGTAACATCTGAACTTTTCGTGGGAAAAAAACGAGAGAGAGAGAGAGAGAATTCTTTAGTAGAAAATGTGAAGTTCTTAAGGCAGGCACTTACTTGTGGGCAATGGTTTATTTTTCACTTATACAATTTGTCACGACTTGATGGTATATATTATTAAATATTATTGGTAAACCATCACTTTTATACGAATTCATTTTTTTTACCATTCATAATCACATGTATCAAAATTGTGTGTTTAATTATGAACTTTTTTCACTGACCCTATTGTGCACATACTTTTTATTAATAGTATAATACTACCACAATATCTTCTCACTTGATAAAAAAAGGAAAAGAACAATACTGGTTTCACTTTTTTTTTTTTCCCTAAGTACAATTATTGTTTAACTTACCCCAAAGAATGACATCCCATTTTTTTTTTTTTTCCTGAAGTGGAATATTCTAATTTTGGTTCTCCTAAAATATTGTCAAATTTCAAAAGTTAACAATCTTTAATATTATATTAAAGATTGTTAATTGTCCTATCAAAAAAAAAAAAAAAGATTGTTAATTTTGGTTCTCTTAAAATATTTTCTCAATTTGATGATTTATATTATTATTATCAAGACAAAGTTTAGCTACAAAATTAGTTATAGTTTAAAATTACAACCTTATTCAATATTTTTTTTATTAGAGATGAATTTAGACAAATCTATCATTAGATTGTATTTTCTTTTTATATCTTCCAAGCTTGCAAAATTTCTAGAAAATTAAAGATCAATAGCTATGTTATTAATAAATTATTTAAATTGTAATTTTTTGTAGTTTAAAATTATATATAAACTTATAGATCACATAGTAAATTGTAGGGACCGAATTTGAGTACTTCTACTGTTGAGAGAGTGGACTCAAGCCCGGTTGGCCCATTACAATGAATATGTAGAGAGTGGGCTCAAGAATTAGGCCCTAGCAAACGAGCAATGCCCAATGTAGAATTCCCCTCCGTTGAAGGCCGGCGCACTAGGGTTACCCTCCAAAGTCGTTCCTCGGCACTCATCCGAGGAGCTTGACTGTCCCCCTTCATTTATCTGTTTCTTCTCCTTATATAGCCTATTTCCTCACAATCTCTTTCTTCCACCTGTTGGTCATCCACGCCCCTCCCTTCTGACCGTCCGTCCCATCAGCCGCTTTACTAGTACTCATGTGAGTCGCAGCAACCAAGGCTGCCCTGTCCAGAAGTCACATCCCCATTAATGCGGTCAGAGGGTTAGGTGAGCGCATTTAGTGTGGAGGTGACAACCTATCCTGGGCTTGCTCCCCCACTTAATGTTGGTCTCGGTCCTCCGAGGACAGGGTTATCCTCGGCGGGGCTCCAAGCAACCCAGTCCTTCATGCTTCGTCCTCAGGCGCTTCTTCTTCCTCAGTATGAGGCTTGGGTCGGATGTAAAGTGGGCCGGGGTTACCAAGTTCTTAGGCCCCAAAAGAGCCCCTCAAAATCCTGCTATCTGTATCCTCGGACGGGGAGGAGGGTTTTGATATCCTCAGGCTTTTGTCACGATTCGCCCTACCTCGGCCTATGTTAGCGTTGAAGTCTTTTCGCCTGCCAAATGCATGTTTCTGGTGCCTCGATATACAGTGCGTGCCCGCATTAAATTTTGCCGGCTCCATGCTCCCCATGTCTAACGGTGTGATGGCAATCAACCGGTGGGGATTTTTTGCCTTTATGGGCGGGAAATTTCGCCCAGTTATTTTTAATTAGGGATATAAATACTTGTTTGAACCGCTTTGCCTCATTATTTGTGCATTCAGGAACTCTGGCGCACATACTCTGAATTCGGTCAAATCTCCACACCAACCCGTGCTCCTTTCCAGTATAAAAAGCCTGTCCGAGGAGAACTCCCTCATTTCTGTAAGTCTTCTTCTCTCTGTAGCACAAATTTTTCTCTAATTCCTTTCCCTCCTTTGCTCTCTCTCGGGTTTTTTAGTTGTTGCTAGGGATGTGTAAATTTAAGAAGTTAGTTGAGTCCGAAGAGATGATGGAGAAGTTCATCGTTGATTACGGGATACCCCCCAATGTGGGCTTGAGGTATAGTGAGGAAGGGGATTGGCATTTTACGAGGAACGAGGGTCAAGTTGTGATTCCCATGGTCGCCTTTGTGGAGGGAGGCATGAGAACCCCTATAGGGCTGGTGACGAGCGGTTACCTCAGGCATTTTCGGCTAACTCCCACCCAGTACGCCGTCAATATGTTTAGGATACTAGGGTCCGTAGACGCCTTGAATGAGAAGATAGGGTTGAGGTTAACCTATCATGATGTCAACTGGTGCTATAATCTTCAACACTTGAACGGTAAGTCGTACTATATGAAGACGAGTGACGATAGGGTTCAGCTTATCCAGTGCCTCCCCGATTTTAGTAAGGGGTTGACTTAAGATTTCCTCATTGTGTCGGGAGAATGGCACGACAGTCTCCATTGCCCGACAGTAGAAGGAGAGCCAGGTAGGGTACTTGGAGTGGGAGAGGGTCTAGCTTCTTTTCTTTTTCTTTATTGTAAACCTTCCTTATTCGGTTGATGATAAGGGTTTGTTTCTCCTTCTGCAGATCCGCATGCCTTCGCGCGTCATTTCAACCTGGTCAATAAGGGGGATCTGGAAGCAGTTCTCAGGGCGGAGATCATTTTGAACGAGGTTGATAACCAAGTTAGAGCTGCCCACAAGATCCTCGGATATGATCCGACCTAGAAATCGTTCTCGGTCTCGAAGCACATGATTAGGGCTCGTGATCCTCGGCTTAGGCAAATCACTGTGGTGGAGGATGGGTTTGCATTTCCTGAAGGATCCTCTATTCCCGAGGGCGTCCCGTTGGCAGGTTCTTCTTCATTCCACCAAGCAGCAGAGGCGAGGGAGGGAGTTTGGAGAAAAAGAGGGAGGTGGTCGATCTGGGCTCGTCCGAGGACGAATTTGGTGTATTTGACCAAGCCCATCAGTCCGAGCGTCCCTCTGGTGACTTGGGGGACTCCCACTTATCCGAAGCCAGACTTCAATCCCCGAAGGTTGGTACCCAGGCCGAAATAGGGTCCAATAGACAGCCTCAAACCAGCCTGCTTGACTTGCTTGAGGGCAGGCCCGGGAAAGGCTCGTCGAGGGAGTCACGGCCCAAGCCTCCTTCATCCGGACCTAAGCTTCCTCCTCCTCTACCCAAGCCTTTGCCTGCGCAGACCAGGTCGTCCTCTACTCTGCTAATCTCGGACTCTCGACTTAAGTCCTTCGACCTGAAGAGGAAGAGGCCTTCGAAGGGCAAAGACCCAGTGGATGGGGGCAGATCCCATTCTTAAGAGGAAGATAAAGCCCACCGACCTTCCAAGCAGCTGAGACTTGGTGGTCGGAGTAAAGGGAAAGAAGTCGTGCAGCAGCCTGAGTCCCAGGCTTGGCTACCCGCTGCCATGCTCCACGGAAAGCCTCTGATGGACGACGCCACCCTCAGGGATTTTCGAGGAGGCGAGGGGGCCCGTGTAGTCGATGCCCTAGAAAGGTCCCTCCTCCTCCCCGTCGACATGGCTAAGCTAGGGGGCATGAGGAGGCAAGAGGTTGCCCGTAACCTCAAGAGATACCTGGGCATGGTAGGGCCTCCGCTATTTGTTATTTCGTTTGGATTTTATTGCTTAGCACCTCCCTTTCTTTTCTTTACGGTGCATTTGTTTTGGCTGGTAGGCTATCCAGGCTGCTTTTAGGTTGGACGAGGAGGCCGACAGCTAGAGTAAAACTCTGGGGCAGAAGCGCGACAAGTACTTGAAGGCCGCGAGTATCCTTAAGAGATCTGAGGCAGATTTTAAGAAGGCAATCGAAAATCTGGAGGAGATGATGAGGGCTAAAGATAGAGCGGCCTCTGACCTAGCCGATGCCACGAAACAGGCTGAGGACCAGGCACAGCGCTTACGGGATGTCGAGGGCCAACTGCAGGCTGCCGAAGAGGACATTGCTGACCTGAAGCAGAAGTTGGTTGAGGAGGTGGGGCGAAAGCCCGTGTTTGCGAGAATAGACGCCGAGCACTCCATAGAACAAGCAGAGGAAGAGGCCTTCGCTGAGGGGGTGGCTAAGACTGAGGCTACCCTTAAGGCCCAAATCCCTGAAGTGTACAGGCTTCTGCTCACAAACTTGGAGTGAGGCCCTCAACCAGGAGAGGGTCGAGGCCTCCTCTGACCTTAGGAGGGCGAAAAGAGTGTATTATCTCCCCGCAATTCGCGAGGTTGTCTCCGTTGCTCCAGAGGCGGGCTCCGCTCTACAAGGGACAGATGAAGGTCAGACTAATGCTGCTGAGGACACAAATTCAGCTAATGAGCTTCCTGCCGATTCCCAAGGCCTATTCACTATCCCTCAAATCCATCCTCCCGAGGAAGGGTCTTCCGAAGTAGCCCTTCTGAGCCAGGGTCTCGACGTGTCAGTCGAAGCCTCCCGGCAAGCTCCTCAAGACAAGCTGTCCACCGAGTTGGGGAAGTAGGCCACCTCTTTGGGCTACCCCGTTTTAATGGCCTGGACCACTCTGATTTGTTTTCTTTCTTTTTCTTTATTTTATTTTATTTCGCTTTTTGTCTTGGTGACATTGTAACGAAATTACATACTTTTCTAAAATATATTCAGTTGTTCACTTTTAGCTCTTCGATTAATGCTTCCTTTTACTTGTTTTACTTTAATGTTTTGCTCGCTACCTCGATTCCGTCCAGGACTTGGTCTCGTGAGGCAATTGGCTTTCTCTCAAGTTTGAGTCCGAGGGCCATGCCACAACTCGGTTCTACCTAATGCTTTCGTTCTTCTGTAAGTAGCTAGTTTTCCCATAAGTTTGAGTCCGTGGACCATGCAAGACTTGGTTCAGCCTAGTACCCAGGTTCTCCTTGCAGTGGTTAGTTTCCCCATAGGCTTAAGTCCGAGGGCCATGCAAGACATTGGTTTAGTCTAACACTTTTGTTCTTCTGTAAGTAACTAGTTTTCCCATAAGCTTGAGTCCTTAGACCATGCAAGACCTAGGTTCAGTCTATACCTAGGTATATTTGGGGTGGTTAGTTTTCCCATAGGCTTGAGTCCGAGGACCATGCAAGACCTTGGTTCAGTCTAACACTTTTGTTCTTCTGTAAGTAACTAGTTTTCCTATAGGCTTGAATCCTTGGACCATGCAAGACCTAGGTTCAGTCTAGCACCCAGGTGTTCTTCTGTAAGTAACTAGTTTCGCCGAAGGTTTGGGTCCAAGGACCGCGGAAGACCTTGGCTCAGTCTAGCATCCAGGTGTTCTTCTGTAGCTAACTATTTTTGCCGAAAGTTTGGGTCCGAGGACCGCGGAAGACTTGGCTCAATCTAGCACCCAGGTGTTCTTCTGTAAGTAACTAGTTTCGCCGAAGGTTTAGGTCCGAGGACCGCGAAAGACCTTGGCTCAGTCTAGCACCCAGGTGTTCTTCTGTTTAGGGTGAAGGAGTTTGTCCCCGGAGCTGGGAAGCTTGTTTTGGCGTGATGACGGCCTCGGACCTACTTCACCTGAAGTAGGCTATTCCTCGGGCCGAACCCTTGACCCCGCGGTGCCCTGGGCTGGGGTAGTTCGTACTTCTATTCTTGCGCGTGGCAGTAGCCCCGCCTTTGCTCTAAGTTTCCGCCCTCCTCAATCACGAGGCGTCCCACTCCTGTTCGCGTTCCGCGCTTGACGCTTCGATGCGCGAGGCGCGCTTTCATTAATATCCTCGTGGATTAGTGCAAATCCAGCGGTCGATGGCTCCCTTGGAATTCGATCAGGATTAATGTCGCTGATAATCCTTCTTTCGAATTCTGTGTGGATCAACTCCCACCAACATTCATCTTCTATATAAGGCTTTCTGGGGGGGACATCCTTCCATACTTCACAAACCCCTTAGCTAAACAGGAAACATGGCCCCTCAACTCTCTGAGCCCTTTCAATAACCTCGCCAGGATTATGATAAGAGTTCGAAGGAATGGAATGGCTTTGGATGGTAGTGGGGGTACGCAGGCCAAAGGTCCTCCTCCCCCGATTAAGAGCCGTTACGGTTATAGTTCGTGTCAAACTTCCGGCGCGGCAAGGTTTGGGCGTCATCCTGATGGTGTTGTGTATGGCAGTCAGGAGGGAGGCCGACGAGGTACATAACGCTTTTCTCCGGGGCCCGTCCATGCCTGCCCTTCAAACTGGCAGTGACTCACGCCTGGCCTACCCGCTGGTGGAGGCTCGTAAGATCACGTCATGTTCAGTGCCCGGGTGTTGCCGCCTCCAATGGTTAACCCCCATGGGGCTGGGAGAGAATCAAGGGAACATCATGGGAGGTGGCCATCAGGCGCTCTTGCATTTGCTCCTCTCTTTGCATCGGCACCATCCGCACCGGCCTGAGGGTTGTTGGTAGCCTTGAAACAAGTTTGCCTCAGCCCCCTTCCCTAGGGTTAACTTTAGAACAGGCCCGCCTAGGCCTCCGTTTGTAGAATTAGCTTTAAAACACGCATGTCTGAGCCTCTGTTTGTATCTTGTACTTATTTTTTTATTAATAAAATGCTGCGATGTTTGTTTCCTTTTCCTATTCTCTGAGCTTTTTTTATTTTTTATTTTATTTTATTTTATTTTATTTTTATTTACTTTTCTGCAATGATTACTTCTTGTGCAAACGCGTCATTGTCGGTTGTTCCTTCTTTCTCTTTCTTTTTTTTCTTTTTTTTTTTTATGGGACTTGGGGTCGGTGTCGCCAGTGGTGACGAAAAACTGCCTAACCTCACGCAAGCCCCCAACGGGAGAATCATTAACTGTTGCGCTTGCTAACGCCCTAGTTCTTCCTACAGACGGCGCCAATTGTAGGGACTAAATTTGAGCACTTCTACTATTGATAGAGTAGACTCAAGCCCAGTTGGCCCATTACAATAAATTTGTAAAGAGCGGGTTCAAGAACTAGGCCCTAGCAAACGGGCAACGTCCAATGTAGAATTCCCCTCCATTGAAGGCCGGCGCACCAATGTTACCCTCCAAAGTCGTTCCTCGGCACTCATCCGAGGAGCCTGACCGTCCCCCTTCATTTATCTGTTTCTTCCCTTTATATAGCCCATTTCCTCACAATCTCTTTCTTCTACCTATTGGTCATCCACACCCCTCCCTTCTAACCGTCCGTCCCATCAGCCGCTTTACCAGTGCTCATGTGAGTTGCAGCAACTAAGGCTGTCCTGTCCAGAAGTCACATCCCCATTAATGCGGCCAGAGGGTTAGGTGAGCGCATTTAGTGTGGAGGTGACAACCTATCCTAGGCTTGCTCCCCCACATAATGTTGGTCTCGGTCCTCCGAGGACAGAGTCATCCTCGGCGGGGCTCCAAGCAACCCAGTCCTTCATGCTTCGTCCTCGGGCGCTCCTTCTTCCTTGGCATAGGCCCTGGGCCGAATGTAAAGTGGGCCGGGGTTACCAAGTTCTCAAGCCCCACATAAATAATATCTGATTTATACAAAATTTAACATGTGTATTAAGAGCGTAAATAATATACAATTTAACAATTAGATTTTCAAAATATACAGTAATATTTATTTTATTAAGCAATTACAACCAATTTGTAGCCTAAGGCTACAACCAATTTGTAACTAAACTTAGTCCTAATATTATCCGTGAACCATCATTTTTACATGAATATATATATATATATATATATATATATTTTTTATATATATATTTTCTACTATTTACAATTACATATATCAAAATTGTGGCAAAAATTATGTGTTTAATTATAAACTACCCAATATCTTCTCACTTAATAAAAAAGAAAAAGAGCAATACTCTTTTCACTATTTTTTCCCCAAGTACAATTATTGTTTAACTTACCCCAAAGAATGCCATCCATTTTTTTTTCCTTAAGTGGAATATTCTATTTTTGGTTCTCCTAAAATATTGTCAAATTTTAAATGTTAACGATCTTTAATATACTGATTTCTGAATATACTCTTGGCATTTCTTTTATTAAAGTTTTATAAAGGAAAATTTGAAAATTTGTATTTAAATAAAAAAATATTAAATAATTTTCTCTTAAAAGTTTAAGCATCAAAATCAAACTGGACAAAGAGAGTGGAGTAGCTAGGTTTTATACACAAATTGGCTGTGTCATGAGTCACGGCACACTGAAAACTGAAAAGTAAAGAATAGGAGTGAAACAAAGAATTACAAAGGAAGTAGGGCCGACCGAGCCCATATGCATTGGATAGGGGCAGGACCCAACCAGGGGTTAAAGTCGTGGCTGCTGGAATGATATATGCGTCAGACAAAGCCTAAAGCCCAATTTGATCGTGACCCCACCTGACTCATGAGACTAGAGACAGTTTAGACGGGGGGACAAATTGGATAAGATAAGCGCCGTTAATTAGGACTAATTATAGTATATAGTATTAGTGTGTGTATATATATATATATATATATAGATCCAGTGGGAAACAAAGGTAGTCAAATTGTCAAAATAATACAGTCACCTATATTCATCAAAAGTTCACAACAAAATATACTTCTCTGCCGCCTCGTGAGAATTCCGGTTATTATATAGTTAATCAAGATGTATCTTGTGAAGCTAGTTTATAAAGTCATAATCTCATGTCTTCTCAAAAAAAAAAAAAAAAAAAAAAAAAAAAAAAACACTCACTCTCTCGTGTATGTTTGTTGGAAAGTTTCTCTTTTTTTTTTTTTTTTTTTTTTCATATTTTGATCTAAGTTGTGAGTTTTGTGGTAAAGAAAGTACAATGTAAAGCATAAACCATGTCTAACATTTGCCTATATGAAGTACAAACAGTTCATTTAGAGTGCTATACTCATGTCAGGTACGTATTGAACTCTTGACACTCATTAGACATTTTTGTATGTGAGTCCTAGCTAGCTGTGTTATTTTTTAAAAGTTAAAAAAAAAAAAAAATGCAAAACACAACTAGGACACACGAGAACGAGAGGAATTAGATGCCCTTTCACAAAACAAAGAAAACATTTATGCTCTGAATAATAATATTGCTTAACTATATATAAAAATATATTTAATAATTAATTAATATACGTATCCTCGTCATACTCATGTTTTATTTTTTTAAGAATTGTCATATCACTGTATCGTACTTGTGCACATATGGCCCATTTCAGTGCAAGCGATTCCTAGACATTCACATTGGGTAATGCATATTCCCTACAAATACAAACTAGATAATATTGTTCATCAAAAAAAAAAAAAACATTTGCAGATGTGCTACAGTGATAGCAGATGTGCTGTGGTAATATGTAATTTTTCTTTTTCTCTCTTTCTCTTTCTTGGTTTGGCTGCAATTTTGTTACTGGTGTTTATAATAAATAGTATTATTTTAGTATGATAAATTGCAAAATAAAAAATGAGATATAGAATATGTTGTAAAAGTGATTATGTAAAATAAATAAAATGACTTTTTTGGTGATGTAAAATGTTTTTTTTTTTTTTCATAACTGTTTTTACATGATTTGTTGTAATTTGTATACAATAAAAGTGATGTATGATATTACTCTTAAATTATGACTCATCACCAATCAAATTATAAGATGTTAAAATAGTTTTTTTTTGTATTTTTTGGTAAACATTGTTAAAATAGTTCTTTGTCTAGCATTGCACTTAACGACGGCATGGGACAATTAATAATCAAGAACCGGATTTTTGGGCATTACTCCTTTCACCTAATCACTTCAGAGAAAGAGCAAATCAAAGGAAAGAAAGGAGACCATTTAAGCCCTACAGGAAAAACATATATAGCTTGGAATACACTATTTCAGTCCAATTGTTTGAGCTGAGTAAACATCAATAGCCTCTCGTGAAGTCGTGCTCATGCATTTTCTCCACTCCTTTTAAATGGTCGTAAATCCATATATAGTCATAACTGCTACGAATTAATGAGGGTGACAACATGGCCAATACAACACAATTAACCCATTTTTTCTAAACCCTTGATAGCCTCCCATGGCTGACCAGCACTTGAATCTGTATACCATTTCTGCATTTTACGTGCTATATTGGCTAACTTGTAGAAGTAAAATACAACCTGCACTCTAGTCTAAGGAGGTGGCTATATTGTATTTGTATATATATTTTTCAAAACAACAATCTTTTTCTATCATTTGTAGAAAATTCAGCATGTTTCTTGAGATCGATGTTCTACTTCATATAAAAATCTCACTTGGATATTCACGGTGGGCTTATTATTTCTTGAACCTCAGAATGCCAAGTAGCTGTTTTCACGGTGGGCCCATTTCATATTGAAATTTATGATAGCAGTTGAACCATATTCATATGGTTTTTTGATACAGTTTCGGAAGTTGAAGCCAAGTTCAACTATCCCTCGAGAATCCAATGTCGGCAGTTGCTCGCTTTAATTAAATTAGTTAAGTGTTTTAATTTGTGGGCCAGAACATATTTGGTCAATAGACGATAGACCAGAAGAAATACGAATTGAAGATTGACCTTTTTGAGGATACCATACTAAAAAACAACACGGGTTCAAATTGAAAAGCTAACCAAAGTGGACTAATCCAATATGAATGTTAATGATTGGATTGCTAATTATTTGGGTTACCAGATCTTGACTCAGTTGAATTACCTTTTATCATTATTCAATACATAGTAACGTAGGTTTTGGTTAATTCCTACTAACTTGGTTTTTGTTTTGTTTTTTGGTTTTTTTTTTTTCTTAGATTGTTTTGGTCCAGACCATTTGTAGGGGAAATGTCTATTGCACACACTTACTTACATATACAATACACATACCCAGTTTTTTAAACCTAAATGATGATTTCAAATCACAATTTTTTGTGCAAAAGTGGTGAGTGAGTGTGTAAATTATACATTGCTCTTGCTGTAAACAAGTTATTTCTTTATTTATCTTGTATCTATTTGGAGGTTTATTAATTATTTCAGTTGTTTTGATCCCATGATATGTAATATCAAGATATCATGTTCATATAAAACCGATCACTAATTGGTGAGATAAAAAATTTTGAAAAAAAAATGTTCATAAAAGAGATAGTTAAAATCACAATGTTATGATTTGCAAGTGTTCGGTTAAGAGCTTTGCAATTCAATTGGTTAGTACTCTTTGGTATTTCTAATAGAGATATCTATGGTTCAAATCTTCCCACCCTCAATTATCAAATTATCTATATAAATAAATAAATAAATAAAGGATTCATGTGTGTTTGTGGGGTTAAACATTATTATCTCATTAAATTATGTGAATTAATAAAACGTGGACTACAAACCCACACATAATCGAGGGTGATTATAGAATACTCTAAATGCACAATATAAACATACTCTCTCTCATCTCACATAATAGTAGATCCTACTAATTAAATTCCGGGTAAAACTCTCATTTTTTTTAATCTTTTTCTTTTGTAAAGGGAACCCAATATTTATTTGAAAGAAGGTTACACATTTAATGTGTTTTTTGAGTATTCTATGATTTTCTATAAAGAGTTGAAGGAGATTCTTCCAATGGGTTTGGGAAAAAAAAAAAAAAAACCTTATCCTATGGATAACATTAGGAGATTCTTCCAATGGGTTTGGGAAAAAAAAAAAAAAAACCTTATCCTATGGATAACATATAATTTAGAAGCTTTTATTTTCCTTTTATTTATTTATTTATTTTTATTATAATTTTTTTCTAAGAATTTCAACTTATGGCGTCCACTCCTAATCATCAGACCAGATTGAACTCCAGATCTCTTATTCAACTATCAGAAATTTTATCAATTGAGCTAACTGAAACCCACATTTAAAAAAAAAAAATTTATTTATAACAAGAAGCTTTTATTTTCCTCCTCTAACATTGAGCATGTGCCAAAAGATATATTGATTTGAATGGTTTACTTCTAACATCCAAAGTATCAACAAAATGATAAAAAATTATTAGCGTAAGCAAGAATGGCGGGACAATATGTGCGTTTAGATACCGCTTATTTTGCTGAAAACTGAAAACAATAAAAAATCATTTTTTTGGTTACTGTTTACTTTTAAAATTACTGTTCATATGCCCGATTGCACTATTCATGTCCCATGAACAGTGCAAGAGGCGTTGAGATTTAAAAAAAAAAAAAAGGGTTGAAACGCAAAACTCATAAAACGTGGACGTGAGACGCACAAAACAAACAGACACGTGTTTAGAGTACTATTAAGGGATGAATCCAAAATGTATTTTGATGATTGAAATGATGAGGATTAATCTGTCGGTTTGTATAGATATACATTGCTGAATTTCTGACCGTAATAATATATTTAAATGACCGTGGTATATTTTATATAGAATTATTATTGATGGTGAATTAAAAAATTGAACCAACTTTAATTCATCCATAAGAGTCGTCCAAATCAAAAAGGTTATCCTAACATAAGAAGGTCGTCCATAGGCATAAGGGTCGTCCGTCAGGAAAGCGCCTGGACCCACATTATGTTATGAAAAAAAAAAAAAAAAAATTACTGGTCATTTGATTTGGAATATTCTCTTAGGATTAATGAGAACCTTTTCAAGATTCCTAAGCATTCTTATTTTTTGTTACAAAAGTCCCAAGTGCATCTTATTTTGAAAAAATCTCTCTTTTATGGGAATATAAATTATTTTTTAAAAGAGTAAATTTACTTACACAACTTATTTCTCAAAAAATTTCACAAATAGTAATGCAGTAAGTTGTGATTATTGGATGAAAAAGTGAAAATAAAATGCATTTTTTTAAAAAAGCAAAAAAGTATCAATAAAGTGCATCGCAAAACATATTGTTGGGCACAATGGAATTTATCAATCTTTTCTTTTATTCTTCTTTGTTTTTCTTTTGGAGTTGAGGCAACTAATTACTATGAATCTATCGGCCATGCAACTTTTTTACTGCATCAAGTTACAATCAGTGCTATGGATGTAAGGGTCGTCAATGGGCTGGGCTACGATGGCTTGGCCCATTTTTTACTTTTTCTGTGGGCTTAATGGGCCGTTGATTGGTCAATGGCTTGGGCTCAGGTGAGCCAAAAGGGAAAACCCTAGCTCATATCCCTGCTCATGGGCAATTGCCATTTTATTTTTAATAGACTAGCTTGCTAAATGGTAATTGCCCATGAGCAATATCAATGATATTGAGTAAGGTTGTACCCTTAGGTTACAACCAATTTTGTAGTTAAACTTTGTCCAATATATATTTAGTAAACATAATTTAACATAATCTCTTTAAGTATCCTAGTTGTTAGGTGTCTGGCCTTAAAGTTTTCCTCTCTCAACTCTCAAGTTCAACCCCACATCTCCTAATTATTTTGTTATAAATGATGGGATGGGCAACAAGCCAAGTTATTGGGCCAACCCAATGAGAGCCCATGGGAAAAAAAAAAATCAACCCACCTCACTGGACTAATGGTCTCAACAGTTCCATACATTGTTTTAAAAATTAGACTAGATCAACCGATTCAATTGGTTGAACCAAGAGTCAGACCTAGAATTGGTATGGTCAAAATCGAGAAAATTGGTCAAAAACTATGTTAAACTAAGAACCGATCCTTTTTTTGGTTCTTTGACCGGGTTGGTTTTAAAACCATAATTCCGTGCCAAGGCATGGGTTATCTAGTGACCATTATGCAGATGATTGTTAACAAGTGCCCCTAATTAGGCATTTTAAGTAAAAGTAGCAAAAGTGCCCTTAATTAGGCATTTTAAAGAAAAGTAGGTCAACTACGTTGGATTTCTCATCCCTAAGGAATTCATTAATCATTTTTTGATACAAGATAGAATTTCTATTCTAACCTAATATAAATATATATATGTGTGTGTGTGTGTGTGTGAAACTACCTCCTGGAGACTTAAATCTAGGTCCTTACCTCCTACACCCCACAAACATTTATACCTGTAGAGTGATCACCACACCAGGGGTGCGCAGTAGTAGGCATTCATTAATCCTGACCCTTATAAGATTAGGAACAGCTGTGGTTATGGGATGTTGTACATTTAATTTTTGCCAATTAACCCTAGCTCTTTCCCCCACACCTCACAAGCATTTATACTTCTGAAGTGACAACCGCATCAAAGGTGTGCAATGGTAAGCATTCATTAGTCTTGACCCTTATAGGATTAGGAACAACTGTGATTATGAGATGTTGTACATTTAATTTTTGCCAATTATTATATTACTACTCTAAAATGAGTCTAAATTTTTTGTCTCACTTTTCTTGCTCCACTCTATATTCCACCAATAAATACTTACCACGTGTTCATCTAATTAATTAAATACTACTATTAATTAATAACTGTAATATTAATAAGTTAATAATGATAGTATTTAATTTTTTAAGTGAACACGTGGTAAGTATTTATTGGTAGAGTATAGAGTAGAGCAGAAAAAGTGGGATAGAAGATTTAGACTCCTCCTAAATGACATGCGCTCGTGCATATCTCTTGCAATGCTAAAAAAAACAGAGGTAGGTGACATATTGACAAGGAAATTAATGACATACCCAAAAAAGAAAAGGAATTTAATGCAAACAAATTAATAAATACTAAATAGGAGTGATCACAAATTTTTCATATCTGTTTTAAGTAAAAAAATTGTTGTTTTGACTTTTAACGCATAATACTCTCGTATTTTTTATTTATAAGTAATATTACAGTTACAAACTATTTTATAATATTTTTATAAAATATTATTGTGGCCAAATTTTTATTAGTTTTATCTAGGCCTACAAGTAATATTACTTTTCTATTTACTAATAACTACTTACTACATCAACAGTTTTTAAAATTTTTTGTAAAAAAATTTGTATCTCTAGCATTACACTTTCTCCGTTATGATGCATGTTCATAAAAGATCTTGAGTTTGTAAGCCTGAAATTAATTAGCCATTGATAATTTAATATTGCAAATCAGCCGAAAATAGGGGATACTGATAAGCTGTATGGATAAGACGTGCTTTTATTTTCTTTCAAAAAATAAGTGTCTTGTTAACAATATCGAAAATATGTAATTTATCACGAGTACTGCTATAGACACAAACTGATTTATAATATTTTTATAAATTATTGATGTTACTATAATAATTTTCAAATAATTATTAGTAAATATAAATGTAACATTAATGGTGAACTTATATTAGAACTAATAAAAATTTATCACATCAATAATTTATAAAAATATTATAAAATACTTTGTGTCAGTCGGATTAATCATTTATCATAGCTTTGTGCCTTCGAGCTTCCGGTGTTTCCATAAGGAAAAAGCTTTGTTCTATACGGTGTGTTTTAGCCTGAAAAAGTAATTTAAAGTCACGGTTTTTTTAGTTATAAAAACGCCAGTGGATTTGTCTTCGTTTTGAACGTTCTATTTATTTTTGCCTTCACTCCACGGTTCCCATACGCATAAAACCAAGACAGAGCCACGTAAGCTATGACATTCGCTGTTTCAATTCCTCTATAAATACCCCATTCCGGTCATCACACATTCACACTTCTTACAGAATCTCACATTGCTCCCAACTCCGGAGAAGAAGAAAGAAAGTCGGATTTGGCCTACGCAACTTCTTTCTTCTTCCCATTCTTTTTACTTCTCTTAAATTTCTCTTCCTTCTTTCTATCTCTTCTTGTTATAGTCATTGAGTTTTAATGGCTCAATTAACAACATTATTGATGTCCCTGTTAACCCTTTTTCTATCAACACCAGGTAAATAACTTAGAAACTAATAACAAATTAGCAACAATTGCATAACATTGTTCTTTATAGACAAAAATGGGCAGGGGCAATATTCCACCGGATGTGAACAGAGTAGCATTTTACTTGAATTAGTGTCTTTTATGTAAGTGTGTGACCATAGTGGCACCTTAACATTAAAACATGCCAAATTCTAACAAAGTTATTTTCTTTTCTTTTCATTTACAGGAGTGATTTCAACGACTTTTACCATATTAAACAAGTGCGATTACACAGTATGGCCAGGCATTCAATCCAACGCAGGAATAGCTTCACTTCCAACCACAGGCTTCGCTCTGCAGAAGGATGAGTCCAAAACAATCACTGCACCAGCCTCATGGGGCGGTCGATTCTGGGGCCGAACCCATTGTTCCCAAGACTCCACAGGCAAATTCTCCTGCGTCACAGCTGATTGCAGCACCGGCAAAGTTGAGTGTGCAGGAAACAACGCTCTGCCCCGGCAACTCTAGCCGAGTTCACGCTCGATGGTTATGGCGGTCTAGATTTCTTCGATGTTAGCTTGGTCGATGGCTACAACCTCCCTATGCTTGTGGTGCCTCAGGGTGGGAAAGGTCAGAATTGTTCAACCATTGGCTGCGTGAGCGACCTTAACGAGTCTTGCCCTTCGGAGCTTAAGGTTACGAGCACCGCCGACGGGGTGAGAGCGTCGCGTGTAAAAGCGCGTGCGCTGCATTAGACCAAGATCAGTACTGTTGTAGAGGCGCGTATGGCTCACCCAACACTTGTAAGCCTTCAACGTACTCTCAGATCTTTAAGACCGCGTGCCCACACGCGTACAGTTATGCTTACGACGACAAGACCAGTACCTTCACTTGTGGCTCCTCGCCGGATTACACCATCACCTTCTGCCCCACCCCAAACACTAGGTAAATTTACTTTAATCTTTTTAGCCGCGCCGGAGATACATAAATTGACACAACTTTCTATCATAATTCGTTACATGTTAAGTTGTAATTGATAAAACTGTGTCTCTATATAATCCACCATCACACTTTTATCAATCACAATTCAACACATGCCGAGTTATTGTGTCAATTTATATGTCCTGACATTACTTTTAAAAATCACAAACACAAATAAACAGGTATGACATAACAATACAAGCCATTTTATAAAATTTATAACTCGTTAATATGCCACAAGTATAATAAAATACTATTTTGTAGAAAAAAAAATGTGTTTTTTTTTTAATTATATATATAATTTTTATTTTAAAAATCTAATTTATAAGTGAATAAATTAATTTTAAAATTAATATGAAAGTGTCTTATTTTTAAGCAATATTTTAGTAGGAATTATAATTATATTTTTACCAAATTATTCTTTAATTTTGTCTCTACTTAAACATAAGAATGTAAAAATATCTTTTACTAAAAAATGAAGAATTTAACCTGTAATAGTACAAGGTCATAAGGACTGAGCCGAATTTTTAAAAACTTATAACAGGAGATACGACATTATTTCCGCTCACCTTAATTTTCCGTACATTCTAGCTATTATCTCCCTAATACAGCCAATATTTTTTGTCTTTCTCGCGTAACGGTAAAGGGTATTTTTGTCTTAAAAAGTTAAGACTGCCAACTTGAACGTTGGGCTCGTAAAAAAAAAAATTGAACGTTGGGGTTACTGTTTTGTTTTATCCCCATGTTACTGCCTAACTTTAACAACAGCTTTTGTTTTTGGTAGCGCAACTTTTCATGTTGACACTACTTGAGAGATCTGAATAGCATATCACACACTATATCACACACATTTTTTTTTTTTTGATAGGACACACATGTTTTTATTATTATTTATTTTTCACAAATCACATCACAATTCACAACACGTTATTTAAATAAATCATGCTAATTATTATGCCAGTAGAGTCTCCCACGGCCGTATTTGCCGACCTGGTTTTGCTCGTCTTTGTCAATAAATTCGGCAACCAAGACACAGACTCACACGGAGAACATGGATCATAATAAATCATAATTAGTATGGGTGTTACTTAACTTGCTTTCTTGAAAAGAATTTCAATTATGTTCCGCAACATGCTTTGTTTGTTGGGTGATCGTTGCAACTTCTCGTTGTTCAATTGTCAAACCCAACCCTTTCTAACACAGAATATATTTGGTCAGTAGTCAATTGTCGTAAACAACTTTGCCTAACAATCCATCACTACCCATGATACAGTCTTATTAACAACAATCATCAAAATGTCAAAGCTCAAATCGAATCAAATGAAAAAAGAAAAGTGGGGCAAATACTTTGCTGTTAAAATACCTTTTTTTTTTACTTGCCCAAAAGATAACGATACCTCTTTAATACTAGGGTCCCCATATTAATAATGCAATGTCCATTTTTCAGGAATCTCATCTCCTTGTCTCAAAAATATTATAAATTATGTGATGCAACAATTATCTCCTACTCCTACCCACACATGCATAGCGCATTACATAAAAAATATCACCGTTATTCCCCGAATCTCTATAACCTGAAAAGGTGGTCCAGTCTTTTAATGCCAAACCGCCATATGGCGTTTGCGCAAACTCCAAGCCTATCATCACCACAGATTTTTTGTAACGGATAGCTATCAAAACACGACACAATTCTTGAAACTCGATTTTTTAGTGTTTACGTTTACTAACATTAAAATTGTTTTGTTTTTTTTTCTCTGCAGCCAAAAAGCTTCACAAGAGCAAGGCACGCAAACTCCCACTACAACGACAAGCTCACCGACCATCAACAGCACAATGATCTACGAAGGCGCAGAATTTGATCAAAGTGGAGGTACCCACGTGTTCGGATCCAAAGCCATTGCGGGTTTTGTCAGCATCACAGTGGCAATCTGGCGGTTTTCGCAACTCTTCTAATTTTTCTTTAGCTAGCCTTTTTTTTCATTTGTTAGGCCCAAAACATGACCTATAACTTTATAGCCCAAACAAGGATGGTATTAAAGGTAGTGGGCCCCCTACTGGTTTTGTTCTTATTATGGGCAATGTGACCTGGATAGGGCCCACACAAAGTTGGCCATGGTGATGTGGTGGTGAGTCAGTATTGATGGTATAGCTTACTCACCAGCACAGATACTCGGAGGACATTCAATGTGAAAGAAAGTGAAAGAGAGTAGTACTGCACGAATAGAACTTTATTAGGCGAAAGAAATTAATTCTTTTGATATATCATTCAATTTTTTAGATAAGGGAGGGGTGGGTGTTGGGTAAAGGGTCTATATTTTATGTAACCACCTCATTTTGGTGCTCAAATATTATTGAATTTTTTAGTTTTGCGATTTTGTCTACTGTGTTGATCTTTTTGATGTCATGTTACTCCGCATATTCTGTCCATTTATAATTCCATACATGAATAAAGAAAGCGTAATAAGAAGGTACGTACTGGAAAATTAACAACATTAAATTTAGAGTAAGGATAATATAAACAATCACTGTGTATGTTAGAGGTGGAAGATGATTATTGAAAGTAACAAATGAGCGATTATTGTATGAAATTATATTCCCCCCGGTGGAAATTTTTTTTTCTTTTTTTGTCTTTTTTTCTTTTTTCTTTTTTTCTTATATAAGTTTTTGTTTTTTGTTTTTTGTTTTTTTGTTTTTAAAGAAACTTCTATAAGTTAATATTTATAAGTTATAATGGCTAACAATGAGGGAGGCTTTGTTGTTTGTACCCTAATATCATGGAAACACCACGAAATTTTATTAAGGAAAATGTTTTGCTACATACAACAATAGTTGCCGCATACAAAGATATGTGACAACAAAAAGAAAGGGATATGGGTCCAAGTATTTGGTCATGTGCATTAAACATGACCCTTGAACATAGTCCATTTCTTTTTGCTACCACACATACCGATGCAGTAAAACATTTCTCTTTTATTAATTACTTGTATAGATGCATGATACAATTGTCGGTTTATTTTTTGACTTATTTAAAATTTTCAACCATATTGGAATGAGTCTAATCCAATATATATATATATATATATAATAAAATGTAAAACTTTATTTACACAAGACTTCAATGAAAGGAGTGGTGTTCAGTCAAAAAAAGAGAGAAAGGAGTTGTGTTATATGGTCTTATTATCTTATAGATCATTTTGGGATTATGATTGTAGCCAAGCTTGAGGACTAATTTAGTAATTTTTACTAAGGAGAGAATTCAATAAATACAATAATTATGCTGACAAACTTTTCAAAAAAAAAAAACTCTCTCTTTTTATCTATCTGTCGTCCTCCATTTCATTTTCTACCCACGTTTGAAAAATGTATTGTGAAAAGAGAACTGCCTCATCCCAAAGTACCTTTTGGTTTTAATTTTCTTGTACCAAACAATTGAGAATACCTTACTCCCCCTCTGCCTTTTCTCCCTCCCCACTCTATACACCCTATATAGATAAATAAGGAACTTAAAATAAATTTTTTGAAAAAATCATAAAATTTTGGGGAGAATTAAATTCACCGTAAGCTTTCGGTGAGTAATAAGTTGTACTGTATGCTACATAATTTGGATACTACAGTAGGACTTGAAGATAGTAGGTGTAGCACTAGATAATACATAATAGTAATAGGCTGCGAACTTTTATGTATTTAACAATTTTTTGACTTGGTTAAAAATATTTATTGCTTGTTGAACTTGAAACTCGAATCTATTTCCTCTTTGAACGGGCGTGCTTCTTGTACGTGAAGAAGTATCGTTCCTTGTAAAAGCATCAGTATTAGTGGTGCTAAAAAGTTAAATTGTTATTTATTGCACCACTAACTACAAAAATGAGAGCACATTGATTAAATTAAATGTATATATTTTAGCTTCTTAACTACACTGTAACTCAAAAATAAAAAAAAATAAAAAATATTTTATTTATGTGATCACACTGATGAAGAATATTTAAATAATTTTTTTTCTTTTTCTCTTTTATTGCTGGGTAGCTTGCCAACTACTTAGTGGTATTTTTGTCAATTACTTAAGCTATGGTGTGTAAGTGAGTGTTTGGATTCACGTTTCCTCACGTTCGCATTTTTATTTATTTATATTTTCTAGCGTGTATAAATAGTAATTGCATTGTTTATGCACATGAATTTATTGTGCAGGAAATAAAATGCACTGTTTATATACTGTTCATAAGTTCCACGGCACTATTTACATATTTAAAAATTCTTTTACTATAATATTTTTAATTTTCAGTAAAATAAACTGTATCTAAACAAATTCATATATATTTTAAATATTAGATGATTACAATTTGTGAACACCAGTACGAATTAAAAATAAAATAAAATTTAGGCGCTAGTGCTAGTGGTATAGGATTGGACCGATTGTTGCTAGTAATTATTACCAACTTCTCTAGTTTGTAAGCAACAAGCCAACATCCAGTTGCCTAACGATTTGAGGGACTTTTAAATTTTAGTTGTAATAAAAATGAAATAATACTCATCTGTTTTTGATTATTTTTTTTTAAATAATATATTAGGGACTAATTAGCTTTATAAATTAGGGCTAAAATATTATCTTGTTTTAAAAAATAACAAGACTTAAGTTGGATTTTCAGATTTTTTTTTTTTTAATAATATTTTTAAAAAGAGGGTAGGCCTAAACTGTCTGCCCAAGGCCCTAAATCTCATGAGCCAACTGATCACTTGAAGGGCACACTCACGGATGGTTTTGATTAACTTCTTGATTCGTATTAAGTGGCAGCTTTTGTAGTCTCATCTGTTGGTGACTGATCGATAGTCGGTTCATTATCAATTCAAATTTACACTCTCAGTTGACCTGTGACTTTTTTTAAATAGAAAGAGTTGTTTAAAGCTCTAGAGCATTCACATCAGTCCGTGTATTTTTTTTTTTACACTAAAAACTACTTTTTCTATTTTACACATCTCTTTTACAAATACCCACATCAATTCATCTATTTTATCACCACTTTTATTTAAATAATCAATTTTTCTATTTTTTATTATTTCCTCAACTACCTTCTTATAGGCGCGCTCTCTCTCTCAGCTCATTTTTTCTCACCATCATTTTTTCTGATCTTTCTCTCTCTCTCTCTCTCTCTCTCTCTCTCTCTCTCTCTCAGCCCATCTCCCTACCCATAACCCATCTCAATACCCACGAGCTCCGCTGCGCAGCTCCGATCCGCAGCTCCACACAAGCTCCGCGCGCGCAGCTCCGATCCGCAGCTCCGCAGCTCCGATCCAAGCTCCCACGAGCTCGCTGCGCAGCTCCGATCCAAGCTCCGCTGCGCAGCTCCGATCCGATCCGCAGCTCCGATCCAAGCTCCCACGAGCTCCGATCCAAAGCTCGCTCCGCAGCTCCGATCCGAGCTCCCACGAGCTCCGATCCGCAACTCCGCACCACCACTCCGCTCCGCAGCTCCGATCCAAGCTCCCAGAGCGCCGATCCAAGCACGCCGATCGGTTTGGATTTTGTTTGTGGGTTATTTTGTGGTGTTGTGGGTTATTTTGTTGTTGGTTTTGTGGTGGTTGATTTTTTATTTTGTCTGTGGAAGTGTGTATCGGAGGAAGAAGATGATGAGGGTTGGTTGAGCAGATGGAGAAGAGAGAGAAAAAAGAGCGAAATAAAATATTAAAATAATCTATACATGAGCTACAGTAACCGTGTATATATACACGGTTACTGTAGCTCATGGAAATTTTTAGATGAATTTACACGGTTTTACACAATCTGATGTGGGAGGATTTTTGGCCAAAATGTGTAAAATGAGGAAAATTTTGTATTATACATGATTATCCATATGCTGATGTGAATGCTCTAAGTACTTAACTATTTTATCGGGTATATATGTAGCCCTGCATCCCACCTAACCATGTATTACAAAGGAGATTGGCCCTTTGTAGTCCCTTGAGGGTGGCCAAAGTTGGTGGTTAGAGATTTTGAACCTCATTGATTTTATGTAACCTTAAAAACCATTACTATTAGGCAGTGGCAGCTTTAGGACTTTTTTTTTAAGGGTCAATAATAGCGGAGCCAGGAATTTGTTGGTAGGGGATAAGCAAATAAAAAATAAGATGAATAATTTTTCTTGTTTTGTTTGTTTTTCTGTATATACATTTTCCACGTTATATACAATACAATTATATTGTACTATATCATTTAGCAAAAAAAAAAAATATATATATATATATATACATATTGTACTATAGTCTAAAAAGTTACTGTGGGGGTAAAAGCCTAGAGTTATGTAATGGGCTTAAGGCCCTAATCGAAGACTAGGGCGTGTCCGAAGAGGAGAAAGTGATTGAGAAAAATCCAGGTGGGAAAAATATACCTGGAAATGAGCGAAGAGTACAGTCCGAAGAGAGCGTCAGTGGTCCGAAGAGTATGATCTCCTCGGATACGAAGATTCTCGGTCAAGCAAGTACCTCAGTGGTTCAAGTGGCCTTCCCGACGTTCCAATAATGAGGATAAACTTCAAGCACGTATGGAATGATAAGAACGGATAAATATCTGGAGAAAAAGCTGATACCACCACATTAAATGCACTGCAGCAACTTTTCTGGCCGCATTAATGTGGAGAAGACTCCTGAACAGTGCACTCTCAACCACCACCACTCACGGAAAACCAAAGAAGAGGCCTGATGGGATATATACTCAAGTAGATGCTTAGATGACTAACAAGTTACAATCAAGATGATCCAAAAGACACTATATAATGTAAAAGATCTCCTATAAGAAAAGGGGGGGGGAATAGAGAGTGGAGAAAGGAGAGAAACTGTAGTATAAAAGATTGTTAGAGTTCAAAAACAAGATTCTAATTGATAAACTATCTCCTCGAATGTTTATTCAGTAAGGCTTTATGAGTGTTTTTATATTTATTTATTTTTGAATCTCATGCTAGTCGTTGTTTAATTCCTATCCAACCTAGTTCTTTCACCCACCTTCTACAAATTCATTGTCTTGGATTCATTGGGTTCAGACTCCAGATCTTTTGGGCTTGGGCCACAAATCTTGACCCTATAGTAACTAATAGTTTAAAGATCGTTAAAACAACAATCATTGGACGCATAAATAAATAGAATTAAATAACTAATCGTACATTTTTAACAAATTAATAATAACTTATTATATTTATAAGTTATATCAATTGAATAAAAAAATATAGAATAAATAAGAAGAGTAACACACTTAGGAGTAGGGTTGAGAGTGTTAAATTACTGATTGTTCTAAAAGTTTAAACTATTAGGATATGGTTCATTTAACCACATACTTCTATCAGAGAGTAAGCGTGAAACTAAGAAAATATTACTCTAGTAATAATTTTTTTGCTTTTGAAGTGTATGGTTAAAACTTGGTCACTCTCTTTGAATTGGAATAAGCAATAAAATATTTCTTAGACTTAAAAATTTGTAGAGCACTTATCAAACTACTTGATTGGACATAGAGAAAAACTAAGAAGATATAAAAATTAAGGATCATATTCAAACTTATTTCAAATAAGCTTAACAAAATATTTAAGGTAAGGGTGTTTAAAATCTTTATTATAGGGATCAAAAAAAAAAAAAATTAAAAAAATATATAATTTTTCTTTTGGGACCAAGTCAGGGGTTTATTTGAACCCCTGGGCTGGTCATGGAGCTGCCATTGCCATTAGGTAAACCCCTTTAGGTTACCCATGACCACTCTTTGGCCGGGAGAAATCAATTGTATTTGTTTAATTCTTTTCACTTGTATTACTGAGAACTCTAACTTTTTTTATGGCAAAAGTCTTGATTCTTATTAAATAGTATCCAATTTTTCTTGTCAAAGAAATTGATTAAAAATTACATGTCATAAATTCCACTAAGGTACGGCTGACTTTAGACAAAATAATTAAATTACACTAATAATGTAAATATTATGTATTTTGTTTTCCNATTTTAGTTGTAATAAAAATGAAATGTTTTCCCCACACTTAATTTTTTTTTAAATAATATATTAGGGACTAATTAGCTTTATAAATTAGGGCCTAAAAATATTTATCTTGTTTTAAAAAAAGTAACAAGACTTAAGTTGGATTTTCAGATTTTTTTTTTTTTAATAATATTTTTTAAAAAGGGGTAGGCCTAAACTGTCTGCCCAAGGCCCTAAATCTCATGAGCCAACTGATCACTTGAAGGGCACACTCACGGATGGTTTTGATTAACTTCTTGATTCGTATTAAGTGGCAGCTTTTGTAGTCCAATCGTGTTGGTTCGACTGATCGATAGTCGGTTCATATCAATTCAAATTTACCTACCTCCAGTTGACCTGTGACTTTTTTTAAATAGAAAGAGGGTGTTTAAAGCTCTAAGAGCATTCACATCAGTCCGTGTATTTTACACGCTCATTTTTACACTAAAAACTACTTTTTCTATTTTACACATCTCTTTTACAAATACCCACATCAATTCATCTATTTTATCACCACTTTTATTTAAATAATCAATTTTTTCTATTTTTTATTATTTCCTCAACTACCTTCTTATAAGGCGCGCATCTCTCTCTCAGCTCATTTTTTCTCACCATCATTTTTTCTGATTTTCTCTCTCTCTCTCTCTCTCTCTCTCTCTCTCTCTCAGCCCATCTCCCTACCCATAACCCATCTCAATACCCACGAGCTCCGCTGCGCAGCTCCGATCCGCTCGCGCAGCTCCGATCCGCAGCTCCACAGCTCCGCGCGCGCAGCTCCGATCCGCAGCTCCGCAGCTCCGATCCAAGCTCCCACGAGCTCGCTGCGCAGCTCCGATCCAAGCTCCGCTGCGCAGCTCCGATCCGATCCGCAGCTCCGATCCAAGCTCCCACGAGCTCCGATCCAAAGCTCGCTCCGCAGCTCCGATCCGAGCTCCCACGAGCTCCGATCCGCAACTCCGCACCACCACTCCGCTCCGCAGCTCCGATCCAAGCTCCCAGAGCGCCGATCCAAGCACGCCGATCGGTTTGGATTTTGTCTGTGGGTTATTTTGTGGTGTTGTGGGTTATTTTGTTGTTGGTTTTGTGGTGGTTGATTTTTTATTTTGTCTGTGGAAGTGTGTATCGGAGGAAGAAGATGATGAGAGGTTGGTTGAGCAGATGGAGAAGAGAGAGAAAAAAGAGCGAAATTAAAATATTAAAATAATCTATACATGAGCTACAGTAACCGTGTATATATACACGGTTACTGTAGCTCATGGAAATTTTTAGATGAATTTACACGGTTTTACACAATCTGATGTGGGAGGATTTTTGGCCAAAATGTGTAAAATGAGGAAAATTTTGTATTATACATGATTATCCATATGCTGATGTGAATGCTCTAAGTACTTAACTATTTTATCGGGTATATATGTAGCCCTGCATCCCACCAAACCATGTATTACAAAGGAGATTGGCCCTTTGTAGTCCCTTGAGGGTGGCCAAAGTTGGTGGTTAGAGATTTTGAACCTCATTGATTTTATGTAACCTTAAAAACCATTACTATTAGGCAGTGGCAGCTTTAGGACTTTTTTTTTAAGGGTCAATAATAGCGGAGCCAGGAATTTGTTGGTAGGGGATAAGCAAATAAAAAATAAGATGAATAATTTTTCTTGTTTTGTTTGTTTTTCTGTATATACATTTTCCACGTTATATACAATACAATTATATTGTACTATATCATTTAGCAAAAAAAAAAAATATATATATATATATATACATATTGTACTATAGTCTAAAAAGTTACTGTGGGGGTAAAAGCCTAGAGTTATGTAATGGGCTTAAGGCCCTAATCGAAGACTAGGGCGTGTCCGAAGAGGAGAAAGTGATTGAGAAAAAATCCAGGTGGGAAAAATATACCTGGAAATGAGCGAAGAGTACAGTCCGAAGAGAGCGTCAGTGGTCCGAAGAGTATGATCTCCTCGGATACGAAGATTCTCGGTCAAGCAAGTACCTCAGTGGTTCAAGTGGCCTTCCCGACGATTCCAATAATGAGGATAAACTTCAAGCACGTATGGAGATGAAATTTCCTTATTATACTTTGTTTATTAATAATTTAATAATTTAAAAAAAGGAGGAACCAAAAAAAAAAAAAAAAAAAAGAAGAAGAAGAAGAAGAAGGATTTGAGATATCTTTATTAGAAACACAAAAAAGCTCCAGTTGAACTACAATGTTGATTATTCTTCTAGCTTATTCTATTTTATTTGTAGCATTATAAAATAGCATTCTCATACTGACTATAACATCTTATTAATTATTAGAAGGATGTACAATATTTAATAGAAGGAAATACAATATTTAAATAGCATTATATCACTAGCATGAAAGGAATAAAACATGAAAACGTAATCAGGATATAAGTGATTTGCTTCTTGAAGAAAAAAAATATAAATAATTCATCACGCAATAACGATTAGTATTATTTATGACTTCATTCACAAATAAATATTTGCGAGGGCTATCTATTCAGCATTTGACGGCCATAGACTTTCGTAAGAATATTGTTTATCTATTTATTCAAACAATAATATACGATCATATAGAAAATTGGAAATGAGTTGAACTATTAAATAACTTCACGGACAAAATGGGTTTTTGTCCTTTCTGAGCAAATTAAATAGCCTTATGCCCCCATTCCCAAACTAATTAGGGAAATGCCCCTCTTTTGAAACTCGACTTACTCAAAATCAAGTTAAACTCTATAGTGACGTTTTTAAGGACCTATAATGACATTTTTAAGAATATATAGTGGCGTTTTTTAACTCAACTTTCATGAAATTGAGTTATAGGTAAAAAAAAAATTGCCTATAACTCGATTTCATTGAAGTCGAGTTAAAAAACGTCACTATAAATCCTTAAAATATTACTATAGGCTCCTTAAAACATCACTATAGGGCTTCAGATTTTTTTTTTCTAACTCGATTTTGAGTAAGTCGAGTTTCAAAAGAGTAGCATTTTCCTAATTAGTTTGAGAAAGGGGGCATAAGACTATTTAATTTACCCGAAAAGGGCAAAAGCCCATTTTGTCCATAACTTCACAAATAAACTTTTAAATAATCGCTATTAAAAAAGAGAAGGACTTTTAAATTATCTGAAGAGCTAGGATCCACCCCATATTAATAGTCAACGACTCTACGGGGGACCTTATAATCTGTATTCTTGTAAAGGACCTCACTCAATCATCCATGTTAGTTCTAGTGAGTTGCAGTCAAGGGTGTGCCTAGAGGATTCCCATGTCTTAGAAAACAGGATGCCCATGTCTCGATCAAGCAAGTTGCAGACAAGGGTGTGTCTGGAGGCCTGGTTCAATCAATCGAGACATGATTGAAGGACAGTTGAAATTACAAAACTCTACCTTCTTTTGAGCTAGGATCTTGGACATTTGATCTTGATCTTATAATTGATCATTATAACTCAAACAAGATTAGAAGTCATGGAATCCGCCAATCTCTATAACCTAGCAGAACCAAACAAGCTTAGGTTTTACTTAGTTTTGAATAAATTTTATTATTAAAATAATCAAGCATTTTAGTGATTCAAAAATTATATGGCCTCTCATAATTAAAATAAGATATAAGCTTTTGTAACTACCATTCCTATGAATTTTTGAAGTTATTCCAATTCTTATTTGAATAATCTACTTACAAAAATTCCTAGACCCCTATTCCCATCCTAACTATTCTAAACTTTTGTTTCTTTCTTCTAAAAACTTTAACCCTATCAACCACGAGAACCAGAAGCATTGAAATTAAGAAAACATTCATAGACCTTAACCTACCTAAAATATAACTATTAGGTTCTAAGACTTTAGGAACTAATGTATTCGAATTTCAATTTGTATATGTTGACAAACCATGATCAAAACATTTAGTCTAGATTTAGACTTGCTCAAAGTTTGATTTAAATTAAGTTTGGAATCAAGTAATTGCAGAAAATTACTATTCAATTTCTATAAGGCTCGATCGATCGAAAATTATATTCAATCGATCGAAAGTCGCAGATTAACAAAAATCAGCAAACGTAGAAAAGTCATAACTTATCCGTTTAAAGCCCAAATTACGACCCATTTTTTCCAGTATTTAAAGGACATCATAAGCTAACCCTAGGTAGGGTTTTCAAGGCTTTTTAGAGAGAGATTAGAGTGCATCTTGTGCCTCTTTTGTAGATCTAGGGTTTTGTACCCAAAACCTCTCTAAAGTCTTTGTTGAGTTATGTGTTGAATCTTTTGTAAGATTTGAGAGGTGTTTACCTTCATACACACACATAGAGTAATCAAGATTAAGCTTTGTATCAAGAACTTGGTGGTGGTTTCAATTGTTGCATAAAGAACTTTCAAGAAGATCCAAAACCTTCGAGTATAGTTTCAAAGTCATAAGTAGGAGAACTTGTAGTTGCTATAGATCAAGAAAAGAGGTAGTCCGTAGACTCAGAACTATCATGTGGTCGTGGTAGTAAGTTTTTTACTCGAGTTAGCAATAGAATGTTAATGGTCTAAATTCTACTGTACAAACTTCAATTTTTTCATAGTGGATTTCTTTTTTACCTTGAGGATAGCTAGGTTAAATCCTCCCTAGGGTTTTTACCGATTTGATTTTTCTGTGTTATCATATCGTTGTGTTATTTATTATTTTGTTACTTTACATGATATGATTGTTTTGTTTTAACCTAAATCTGAATAATAAACCTAAGTATTCACTTGGTTAATTAATTAGGTTAAACAATCTAAGTTACAGGGGTCTAAAAACGTACAAGTGGTATCAGAGCGGATTAGCTCTTGATTTAGGTTATTATACCTTGAGTTAATCCTTGATCTTTGTTATCATGGATAATTTTAAGTGTCTTACTGTTTTTTATTGTGATTATTTGAATAAAAATGACACTTTTGTTTCTGTTGATCTTATTGATGCCTGTGAAACTCTTCGTAAGGAATTATTGAAATCTACGAAAATTACTAAGAAATTCAAAGAAGAGTTAAAATTGGCTAATCTTGAAAAAGAGGAATTGGTTGTTAGATTAGATAAATCTAATAAAAAGAATGAATTTTTGAGAAATCAAATTTCCTCTCAAGATGAGAAGATGAAAAGTTTGGAACAAGAGTTAGTTGAATCTAAAGTTAAAATTGAAAATTTGACTAGTACCAAGCCTGCTGTTGATAACAGAATTGTTTCTGTTTTTCTTAAGCCTAAAATTGAGAAAGTTTATATCCCTCTTTTCAAGAGGAATAATAAAGAAAAGGTTTATTTTGATGGTGGTTTCAGTTGCTGCATAAGAAACTTTCAAGAAGATCCAAAACCTTTGAGTGGAGTTTCAAAGTTATAAGTAGGAGAACTTGTGGTTGCTGTAGATCAAGGAAAGAGGTAGTCCGTGGACTCAGAGCTATCATGTGGTCGTGGTAGTAATTTTTCTACTCGAGGTAGCAATAGACTGTTAGTGGTCTGAGTTCTATTGTACAAATTTCAATTCTTTCATAGTGGATTTGTTTTTTACCTTGAGAATAGCTAGGTTAAATCCTCTCCAGGGTTTTTACCGATTTGATTTTCCTGTGTTATCATATTATTGTGTTATTTATTATTCCGCTGCTTTGCATGGTATGATTGTTTTGTTTTAACTTAGATCTGAATAATAAATCTAAGTATTCACTTAGTTAATTAATTATGTTAAACAATCTAGGTTACAGGGGTCTAAAAACGTACAAGTGACATCAAAGCGAGTTAGCTCTTGATTTAGGTTATTATACCTAGAGTTGATCCTTGATCTTTGTTATCATGGATAATTTTAATTGTCTTACTGTTTTTTATTGTGATGATTTGAATAAAAAAGACACTGTTGTTTCTGTTAATCTTATTGATGCTCGTGAAACTCTTTGTAAGGAATTATTGAAATCTACGAAAATTGATAAGAAATTCAAGGAAGAGTTAAAATTGGCTAATCTTGAAAAAGAGGAATTGGTTGTTAGATTAGATGAATATAATAAAAAGAATGAATTTTTGAGAAATCAAATTTCCTCTTAAGATGAGAAGATGAAAAGCTTGGAATAAGAGTTAGTTGAATCTAAAGTTAAAATTGAAAATTAATTTTCAATTTTAACTTTAGATTCAAGCCTACTGTTGATAACAGAAGTGTTTCTATTTCTCTTAAGCCTAAAACTGAGAAAGTTTATATCTCTCCTTTCAAGAGGCATAATAAAGAAAATGCTTATTTTGCTAGGTTAAACAAAGGTAAAAGTTCTGATGTAGACGCTAAAGTTTCTAAACCTATGTCTAAATCTATTGCTGGTGTGCAAAATAAATCTATTTTTGTGCCTACCTGTCACCTTTGTGGTGTTGTTGGTCATATTAGACCAAATTGTTCTTTGTTGAGAAAAAAACTGATATCTAAGATTAGATTTGCTGTTAGGAATACTAATGTCTCTAAATTTGTTCCTGTTTGTCACTTTTATGGTGTCTCCGGTCACATTTGTCCTAATTGTCATAAATTGAAATTTAAGCATTCTGTGTTTCAATCTAGAAAATGTGATGATATTTCTCCTACCATAAGTCCATATAAATTGTTTCATATTCTTTTGAAAAATTTGAGCTTGTTGGCTTGTGAAAGGAATTTGCAGGATTTCAGTCTTTTTCAAAAGATTGGTATAATCCCTCAAATCCACTCTACTTCTCATAGATTTTCACCTACAAAGCCGAAGACTCATGCTATATGGGTGAGAAAAGATTCTTTAAGGTGAGTATTGCTGACTTGTCCCTAATTTAATTCTTACAATTGTTTGTAGACATGTTTTGTTTCTGCTTTTGATTGTTTTGTTTTTTAGGTTGTTTTTTATTTTTAAAAAAATCCAAAAACATTGAAAATTTTCAAAAAGACAAAAATATTTTATTTTGTGTCTAGTTTTATTTTTCTTGAAGATTACATAAATTATGATATCTCTTTCTTGATTTAGAACATGCTTGACATTGTGAAAAAAGTTGATTAGATTGTTTCTTTAAAAAAAAATTATCATAGATTTATCTATTTATTTACGAGTAGCTGTAGTGGATGCATTAATATTATATGGGTCCAGTTAAGGTATGCTCTTAAGGCATACATTAATCATTCTTTTTTTTTTAACGAAAAATTTAAATAAATAAAAAATGTCAAGAAAGTTAGTTACTTTTTCATTTTCTTATAAAAAAATTTCGAAAATAATTTACTAATATATATCTTAAGGGCATACGTTAGTAAAAATCATATAATATTATTTCACTAAAATAGTTCTGTAACTCATATTATATTATACCCATAGGTGGGTATAATATAATATGAGTTATATTATACTGTTGTCTCATTTATTTTTCTATTAATATTGACTTTTTTTTTTGTCATATATAAGTCATTAATTTTAGGAACATTTACAATATAAGTTTATAAAAATATATAAGCAAATTTTTTTAGCAATATATTTTTGTTGTTTTCCAAAAATAGAATCATACACATTTATATAGAGAGTTAAACTGTTAAAACTATCAGAAAATTGATGATACATCTGGCTTGGCACTCCTTGAATTTTTTTTGTTTTTTTTTTTTACTCCGCCACTTATTATACCACTGAAATAGTTGTGTGAAATAATGAGCATCTCTGCCATTTGAGTGGAAAATCTTTCCCATCATCTTGCACTGTTCCCTCACGTCTAAAATGAAAATTTCAAATCAACAAACATATTTTTAAAGAGATTTTGTTGGATCGTACTTCCAAGTTCCAATGAAGACAAAACCTTGAAAGGGATAAAGTTGAATGTGAGAAACCATGATAAGTTAGCACTTGTAAATCTTGATGAGCCTCACTCAATTTCACTCATACAAATGAAATGTTAAGAATCTATACAAAAATAATAATAAAGCAAAAATCAATATTTGATCATGCTTTTTCAATATAAAAAGGAACTTCAGTTTTACGTATACGTGTATTGTTTTTTCCATTCAAATTCAAGTCAAAAATAAGTCATTATTTGACTCTACTGACTGATTGATTATATCCATCCAATAAAGACATAATCAAGGACCAAGCTTATAATTGTATTATCCTAGTCAAGATCAAAGTGTATCACATTAACCTATTCCATACTTATAGAGTTTTTAGGTTACACGTGGTTGAGCAAAGCCTATAATGTCCTTATGTCCCACACTCCCACTATATACAATCAATCAAAAAAAAGGACATGAGTAGAAAAGTAATTCATGTTCTTATCGGCTGCTTTCCTATTCTGCTACTTTTTTTTTTTATTTTTTTTTATATTGAGATCCTGCTACTGTTTTCTTGTTCTGCTACAACGATTTCCAAGGTTGATATTAAATTAGTTACGTGTATGTTATATGGGTTTCACTGGCGGTTCTATGTGCAAGCTAAGTTGGTTACATGACCATCCTGATTTGTACTTGGAAAAAAATATATTTATATATTTGCTAAAAAAATATTATATGCTAAACTAATCTATTGTGCGCACTCTAATAAAAATGTTAAACACACTGACTTAAGAATTATAAAAATTTAGGTTCAATAAAAAAAGAGCAATGTTATATTTACAACATTTTTATAATAATTCCACAACAAATTTAATGTAGTAAGCTGTTATTAATTTCTAATTTGACCCAAAACCGATGATATTCTTTTTTTAACCAATAACAGCATTTTGTATAAGATTTATTGTAGAAATGTTGTAGACATAGCATTATTCCAAAATTAATTCTGCCCTCCAAACATAATCCTTAATCCCTTTTATAAATTTATTTTATTAAAAAAAATCTTAAATAACAATAATAAATATTATCCCAAATAACAACAAACATAGACAAGACCAAACAACAACAAGTGAAAAAATTGTTCAACAAAAAGTCTATTTTAAAATAAAAAGATAAAAATCACTAATCATTTCAATTTGTAGATCATTCAACCTATTCTATAAAATAATAATTAATTTCATTTTTCCTTAAAAAATGGTACTAAGAAAAATATTGTGGTTGTAAGTTCTTTTTTATGGTGACGACAGTTATACTAGTATAAGTGTATAACTGTCGTCACCACAACAATTTTTGGCTTTGCAATCACAACAATTTTGCTCTTCTCAGTGACTTGATTCACAATTATAACAAATATTCAAATTATCATTTTATTAGATTTGTATAATTTAAATTTCTTAATGATTACTTTAAAAAAAAAATTCAAGAGCCGCCGCCACTGTAACCACCACACAGAAACTATGTCGTAACTAGAATCCATGGTCAATAAACAATCTTTGATTTTCAAACTTATTAGCATATGGGAGTGTGGTATATATATGGGACAATAATTATGGTTGTTAGAAAGTTATTATTGGTTCATACTAATAAATAAAAAACTTCAATTGCAATTAAATTAATCTTTTTGAAGTATATCACAGTTATAACTAGCCATATTCAGCTGGTTACAGCTATTCAATCTACTCTATCAATGATAATATCATTTTAGCTTGATACTTGTGCGTGCTTGCATGTGAGTATCATTTTAGCTTGATAAACGCCGCTAATACTGAGTCACGCATGGCAGATATCGTCACGGGCACTTTGATTATGCATGCACATTTTAAAGTTCAAGTTGGGTTGGTCAATGGCGTCGTTTCCCACAGACCTGACTAGATTTTTAACTACTTTCTTTTTTCTCTTTTTTATTGTCACTTTGGCTCTGTTTGAAACTATGTTTGTTAAATTTATGAATTAATACATCGGGATATACTCCTCAGTCCTAACACAAATGAGTATTCAAGTCAAAAATAAGTCATTATTTGACTCTACTGACTGATTGATTATATCCATCCAATAAAGACATAATCAAGGACCAAGCTTATAATTGTATTATCCTAGTCAAGATCAAAGTGTATCACATTAACCTATTCCATACTTATAGAGTTTTTAGGTTACACGTGGTTGAGCAAAGCCTATAATGTCCTTATGTCCCACACTCCCACTATATACAATCAATCAAAAAAAAGGACATGAGTAGAAAAGTAATTCATGTTCTTATCGGCTGCTTTCCTATTCTGCTACTTTTTTTTTTTATTTTTTTTTATTTTTTTATATTGAGATCCTGCTACTGTTTTCTTGTTCTCCTACAACGATTTCCAAGGTTGATATTAAATTAGTTACGTGTATGTTATATGGGTTTCACTCGCGGTTCTATGTGCAAGCTAAGTTGGTTACATGACCATCCTGACTTGTACTTGGAAAAAAATATATTTATATATTTGCTAAAAAAATATTATATACTAAACTAATCTATTGTGCGCACTCTAATAAAAATGTTAAACACACTGACTTAAGAATTATAAAAATTTAGGTTCAATAAAAAAAGAGTAATGTTACATTTACAACATTTTTATAATAATTCCACAACAAATTTAATGTAGTAAGCTGTTATTAATTTCTAATTTGACCCAAAACCGATGATATTCTTTTTTTAACCAATAACAGCATTTTGCATAAGATTTATTGTAGAAATGTTGTAGACATAGCATTATTCCAAAATTAATTCTGCCCTCCAAACATAATCCTTAATCCCTTTTATAAATTTATTTTATTAAAAAAAATCTTAAATAACAATAATAAATATTATCCCAAATAACAACAAACATAGACAAGACCAAACAACAACAAGTGAAAAAATTGTTCAACAAAAAGTCTATTTTAAAATAAAAAGATAAAAATCACTAATCATTTCAATTTGTAGATCATTCAACCTATTCTATAAAATAATAATTAATTTCATTTTTCCTTAAAAAATGGTACTAAGAAAAATATTGTGGTTGTAAGTTCTTTTTTATGGTGACGATAAAGTGGGGGGCCTTGAGGCCCAAGCCCGATGTAAAATCAAGGGTTTCTCATGGCCCAGGGTGAATGCACTCCCATTGAAATCCCTAGGCTAGCACCCAAGCCGAAATGTGTTCAATTCGAGAACACATTTATGTTTCAAGCTCCACCTTACGCTGTTGATCGACCAACGTTGATATGTACCAATCACACCTCAAATAGGGACCCTCGAATAGAAGTGCTCGATAACAAGGCTCGAGGGGAGGGTCCCTAATTTTAACCAGTAAATTCCGATGCTTGATATTATTATCGAAGAAAAGTCTTTGTGCCAATCCAGTCATCAATCATTACTTTGATTAACCAATAACCACCATTCCTTTTGCCTTAAATGGTATAGGCCAAGCTCCCACTATAAAGCAATGGCGCAAGCACCATAGAAGCCAGTTAAAAAGTCTTCCCCATTTCTTATTTCTTCCCCAAAACTCTTAGCTTGACTTAATTTTTAGAGTATATTTGATCATCCCCTTTGGGCCAAAATGGGCAAATGCCTTTTTCGTGCCAAAAAACTAGCGTTTTGCCTCATTTTTTAAATTAATTAAGAAAATGCTCATCTTTTAAAATTAGATTTGTAAAAAATCGAGTATAGGGCGATTAAACTTAAAAAAAAAAAATTTGCATGGAACTCGAATTCATGAAGCTTGAATTCTATTTAAAACGCCACTATAGTGTTCCCTAAACTTGGTATGGGGTGATCAAACTTGCATGAAAATGTCATTATAGGGGTTTAAAACGCCACTATAAGACGATCAAACTTATTAAAAAAAAAAACTTACATGAAAACGCCACTATAGGGCTCCTTGAATTTGGTATGGGGCGATCAAACTTATAAAAAAAAAAACTTGCATGAAAATACCACTATAAGACTTTAAAACACCACTATAAGGCTCTTTGAACGCAGCTATAGGTATGGGGTGATCAAACTTATAAAAAAAAAACTTGCGTGGAACTTGAGTTCATGGAGCTTGAGTTCTGGAATTTTTTTTTATTTTTTTTATTTTCAGTTTGTTATAACTCGATTTTTAGAAAATCGAGTTTCAAAACATGGGCATTTTTCTAATTAGTTTGGGAAATGGGACAAAATGCTGATTTTTTTTTTTTAAAAGGGCAAAAGCCCATTTTCTCCATCCCCTTTGGTTGATAGGATGTTTTCTCATAAAAGAAGCATTTGAAAGAACATAATTTTTTATTATAGAAATTTTACATTTTATACCTTATAGTTGATTGAGGTTTAATATATTAAACTCTATAGTTTTAAAAAAGCAACAAATTGAGCATCAGGTATCAACCTATTTAAGTGTAAGGCGTAAGGGCATTGTGTTTGTGGTTTAATAATATTGGTTGAGGGTTTAATGTATTACTTTTAAAAATATAACATTTAATTTATTTCTTTTTTAAACAACATGGGTTTAATTTGATGCCTTCCCAAAATTATAAATTATTGGATTCAAAATATAATTTTCCTAGATTTTTAGGTCTTTCGATGGACAAAATGGGCTTTTGTCCTTTTCGGGTAAATTAAATAGCTTTATATCTCATTTTCCAAACTAATTAAGAAAATGCTTCTATTTTAAAACTCGATTTATGATAAATCGAGTTAGAATTTTTTTTTTTTTGAAGTACTATAGTAATGTTTTAATGAGTTTATAGTGACGTTTTTTAACTTGACTTCAATGAAACCGAGTTATAGGCAATTCTTTTACCTATAACTCGATTTGATTGAGGTCGAGTTAAAAAACGTCACTATAAAGCGTTAAAACGTCATTATAGGCTCCTTAAAAACGCTACTATAGGGCCTAACTCGATTTATCATAAATCGAGTTTTAAAAGAGGGGTATTTCCCTAATTAGTTTGGGAAAGAAAGTATAAAGTTATTTAATTTGCCTGAAAATGACAAAAGCCCATTTTGTCCGCCTCTCGATATTTGTTGGGCTCTTTTATTTTTGGGCGTTCGATGTTTGATAATAGAGTACTGTAGATCCAAGATAATTTGGTAGGCGAATTTGGGCTCATTTTTTACTCAAAAGTTAAAACTATAGAAAGGACGAATTTTAAATTAAAAAAAAAAAAAAAGAAAAAAAAAAAGAGGAGAAACCTCAGGAATCTTTAGAAAAAGACACAGAATGATGTCATATTACTAGAACGAAATGGAGTTCACAGATTAGCTTTATGTTCTAAGATCGAACCTGTAAAGAATTTAGTATTCTGCAAATTACAAAACACTTAAAAGTTTTAGATACAGATACCGCTCATATGACATATCACACGCTAACTATTATGCCTCACAACAGTTTTCGCCTGCGGCAAATCAAGCTATAAAGATTTAAATAAAAAACTGTTTTTCTGACCAATGTTTAACAACAACAAAAAATAATAATATATAATAGGGTTGGTTGGTTAGGTTAGTCTAAGTATGTTATTCATTTGCACGCCATAGAATCTGTCACATTTACGCATTAAAAACCAGCATCCATCACTAGAACACCAAGTTCTCTAGATCTCTAAAGTCATAAATATAGAATTATTAGTTTGACAAAAATGATCATAAAAAAGCTGATAGTTAAACCTATTCTTTGAAACCCAAATACAATGAATGTTCAAGCAGACAGATAATTCCGTACAAGGATATAATTCTGAACTAATAATAAGATTTGACTTCTTGGACTAACTTTCTAACAACCATAATTATTGTCCCATATGCTAATAAGTTTGAAAATCAAAGATTGTTTATTGACCATTGATTCTAGTTACAACACAGATTCTGTGTGGCGGCTATATATAGATATCCTATTGACTTATTGACCGGCTTCACCTAGCTAGGTTTTTTTATTTTCTGATGGTGGCAGCTTGTGATCGGTCGTTTTAGTGGCACGTAATCGAGGCTGCTATTTTTGATATACTGAAATACATGGTTAGGACTTATTTAGGCATAAATTAATATATGTATGAATTTGAGTTTAGGCAGAGGAAAATGGCCAAAAGCCTGGAGTTCCATGTGTTGGCTGGTGAGGCATCTTAATCACAATTATCATGGTTAATCACACTTGTTCAGGCATCTTAACATTGAGACATTCTAACAACGACTTGCCTCCTACCTTCTAGCTGTCAAGAGAGTCGGCAACGCCTAACCCAACTTTAATTATTGTTTAAGATATATATTGTGTTTTATTTTGTGTAAACACCCAATTTAGTGTAAATCCATTTACACCTAATCCTAGTTGTGTTATCTCTTATTAATGTTTGTTTGTTTGTTTGTTTGTTTTATTTATTTATTTATTTGTTTATATAAAGTACTTTGATTATATAATAAAAATATAGCAACTAAGCCTTTACACAATACACGTAGACTATCCGGCAGAACCACGTTAGCCTTTAAGTGTTTTTTAATTTTCTATTTTATGCTTCTACCACATATATTTATTTAACAATTATGTATGAATTTGTGATGCTTGCATGGCATCTAGTTCTCGTGACGAGACCAACCGAACACTTAGTATAATCTGCTATGCTGTAGTTGGTATCAATTGAAAATTAGGCCAAAAGTTGACAAATGTGATTTGGCCTTTCATCACATTTTTCCCGGTTATACATGCATNTTATCATAAATCGAGTTTTAAAATAGAAGCATTTTCTTAATTAGTTTGGAAAATGAGATATAAAGCTATTTAATTTACCCGAAAAGGACAAAAGCCCATTTTGTCCATCGAAAGACCTAAAAATCTAGGAAAATTATATTTTGAATCCAATAATTTATAATTTTGGGAAGGCATCAAATTAAACCCATGTTGTTTAAAAAAGAAATAAATTAAATGTTATATTTTTAAAAGTAATACATTAAACCCTCAACCAATATTATTAAACCACAAACACAATGCCCTTACGCCTTACACTTAAATAGGTTGATACCTGATGCTCAATTTGTTGCTTTTTTAAAACTATAGAGTTTAATATATTAAACCTCAATCAACTATAAGGTATAAAATGTAAAATTTCTATAATAAAAAATTATGTTCTTTCAAATGCTTCTTTTATGAGAAAACATCCTATCAACCAAAGGGGATGGAGAAAATGGGCTTTTGCCCTTTTAAAAAAAAAAAATCAGCATTTTGTCCCATTTCCCAAACTAATTAGAAAAATGCCCATGTTTTGAAACTCGATTTTCTAAAAATCGAGTTATAACAAACTGAAAATAAAAAAAATAAAAAAAAATTCCAGAACTCAAGCTCCATGAACTCAAGTTCCACGCAAGTTTTTTTTTTATAAGTTTGATCACCCCATACCTATAGCTGCGTTCAAAGAGCCTTATAGTGGTGTTTTAAAGTCTTATAGTGGTATTTTCATGCAAGTTTTTTTTTTTATAAGTTTGATCGCCCCATACCAAATTCAAGGAGCCCTATAGTGGCGTTTTCATGTAAGTTTTTTTTTTTAATAAGTTTGATCGTCTTATAGTGGCGTTTTAAACCCCTATAATGACATTTTCATGCAAGTTTGATCACCCCATACCAAGTTTAGGGAACACTATAGTGGCGTTTTAAATAGAATTCAAGCTTCATGAATTCGAGTTCCATGCAAATTTTTTTTTTTTAAGTTTAATCGCCCTATACTCGATTTTTTACAAATCTAATTTTAAAAGATGAGCATTTTCTTAATTAATTTAAAAAATGAGGCAAAACGCTAGTTTTTTGGCACGAAAAAGGCATTTGCCCATTTTGGCCCAAAGGGGATGATCAAATATACTCTAAAAATTAAGTCAAGCTAAGAGTTTTGGGGAAGAAATAAGAAATGGGGAAGACTTTTTAACTGGCTTCTATGGTGCTTGCGCCATTGCTTTATAGTGGGAGCTTGGCCTATACCATTTAAGGCAAAAGGAATGGTGGTTATTGGTTAATCAAAGTAATGATTGATGACTGGATTGGCACAAAGACTTTTCTTCGATAATAATATCAAGCATCGGAATTTACTGGTTAAAATTAGGGACCCTCCCCTCGAGCCTTGTTATCGAGCACTTCTATTCGAGGGTCCCTATTTGAGGTGTGATTGGTACATATCAACGTTGGTCGATCAACAGCGTAAGGTGGAGCTTGAAACATAAATGTGTTCTCGAATTGAACACATTTCGGCTTGGGTGCTAGCCTAGGGATTTCAATGGGAGTGCATTCACCCTGGGCCATGAGAAACCCTTGATTTTACATCGGGCTTGGGCCTCAAGGCCCCCCACTTTACCCCTCCAGGATAAGTCTAATAAGTAATAACACAACTTCGTATCAAAAAAAAAAAAAAATATATATATATATATATAACACAACTTCTGTCACTTGTTTGTTGTGGTGAATAGTGAGCTGTTAGTAACAAAAATAGATGTCATATGTCCACAATATTTTCAAAATATTTTCACAATAAATCATAAGTGATTAAATGTTATTGGTTCTAATTTGAACCTACTACTGAAATTACTTTTTTACCCCACCAATAACAATCTGTAACAACTTGTCACATAGAATTTATTGTGAAAATATTATAGACAAACCATTTCTCATAACAAAAATGTAATGATAAGCTCATGTGAAAGTTATGCTAATCATTTATAATTTATTATGTAACAAATTGTGGTCAAAGTTCTTTAAAATATTATCCCTAAAATTGAGGCAGACTTTTCTTCTAGATTATCTCGTGTATCTGTTCCTAATATAGGAAAATCTCAATACTCGCCCACGGCCAATCTCATAACTTGAAACTTGCTGGAAGCCTTAAGTCTTAAGCCATATATCTTGTAGATCACCGAACTTATAACTAAATGGCTCAGTTAAGCTTGCCTCAAGTTTTGAGCGCAATCAATAGTATTTATTACATATTCTGTTAGGCACACATTTACACACACATGAAAAAGCAACTAAAACTATGACTTGGGGTCATGATTTCAAACTAACTATTGTGACTTCAAGTCACAGCTGCATATGCTTTTTCATGTATATGTAACAATATATGTGTAACAGATTTTATCCTTTCCCAAAATGTAGTACTCTTTAAAAGGTCAATAAATAATTCTTTAACATAATTACCTTTTACTTTATATAAAAAGCCTTTCTTTTACTAAAATTTAAATTGATAAGGGTAATTTTGAAAACTTGTAAGCTCCATTCAAAAGTTAGATTTTTTGAATATGATAAACAATTTGGAACTAAATCAATATTACTTTGAGTGCAAGTATTTTTAGTCATACATGTAGTGCAAGTATTATAATACTAGATTAATATAGTTAGATTAAATTAATCTACTATATATAAAATTCAAAACAAAATTTAATGGTAAGGATGTAGCTTTTTTGCTCAATAGTAAAGATGTAGAATTGGGAATGTAGGCATGTAAGACCAAACCATGTTAAATACTCTCTCTATCTACCTTTATATAGTTTTATACACATTATCAAGGCATCAAAATTATCTCCCTAATTCTAAAGGTTGGTTAAATGATTCCTAAGGTCTTATCATATCTATAGGGCACTAGGTTCGAAAACCTATTGCCCACATTTTGGAGCCACCCTCAAGAGATTTCTCATTGTAATAACTTGGCATGTGTGGGACGGAAAAACTAGTTGCATACATCCAAGAGAATAGTAAATTACTCATGAGGTTTAAATACTATCGTTTATAAAATAAAAAATTATCTCTCTTATTTTCTAATATTAGTATACTATTTTCTAAGAGTTTAAACTTTTGGGATAAGTGATAATTTATCTTGATATCAAAAGAATGTGATCTTAAATTTGAATCATCTCTTTCTGGCCCATATTATATGTGACTATGTGAGGGATGGTACTAGAATAATGATTTAATCATCTTTTAATATAAATGGTAATTTATCAAAATATTGCCTCTCATTTCTTTTCTCTTTTACCTTCATCGACAACATGGTTTGCGGAGATGATGGCTTCGGATCAATGTGGTTGGTGAATTTTCCATAGCCATTCTTCATTCCTTAACAAGACCAGATCCTCCATTACGGCTTTACGGGCAACGAGAAATTACCCTCCAAATGCACTTGCCTTTGCCTAAGCACATGAACAAGGAGTAATCCATTGGCCGAAGAAATGCATATGGGTCCACATTCTGTGTAAAAACCCCTTGAATAGAATCTAAGTGTCCGGAATCGAAGTGTCTAGAACAAGATCTTTAGATGGGTCCAACTGTGCCTTTACACATATAGTTGTTCTCATTTACGCCCTGATAATCTGACCCACAGACGAACTTTATGCGCATGTCAAAACATGTATGGATCGAGCTCCTAATTGCAGCTTTGTTTTGTGGGTCAAAAGACTCAAAACAAGCATAGAGCAATGATTTCATAGGATATACAACAAATTTACTACAAGGGTTTTTTCAAAAACCGGTACATAACAAATATTTGTAATTAGCTTTTTCTTAGTTAAAGACATCAAAAAGACACTTGTAAATTAAACTTTGGCCAAGAAAGAAAGTGGACCTCTTGCTACTCCGAGAGAAAAAAATTGTAAATTGATCAATATTCAATAATGCAAAACTAAAGATTAAGCAACCCCTCCTATTAACCAATAATTATTTTCTGCAGTGTCGTCACTTATTGTACGCTATAGTAAATTGATCAAAACTTAATTTCTACACGCTAGTTTATCCGCAATCTTTGGCAAATCAACCATTAATTAATTACGTACCCACTTGTTCACCCTTCCCATCAAAATCAAGGTTAGCTTAGCATGCATGTTACATGCTTTTGAAAGTATATGTTAGACACTTAAGATGACTTGTCAGAGTCTATTCATATGTGGCTAAGATATTGACTGCGAACTACTAGATTATGTGAAGAATTGATATATAAAGGGAAAAGCGAAAAATCCTTCTTTAGATTTAGGGTTTCAAAACTTGAAACCAGAAATAAAACTTTTAATAAAGTGATTTGAGAAGGAAAGAAGTACAGAAGAAAAAAAGGAAAAGAAAAAGAAAAAAGGAATAATGGTATTGGTTATCCAAATTACAAATGTTTCTTTACACGATGGATAGCATGTCAATGAGGATTCTTGGATGTGAAAAGGAGATCATTGCGGAGTATTAAAGATTGTTCATCACCTTTTTGATATGTTGACTGCTTCATCTTAATCTTGTTTCCCTGGAATTTCATTATTTCTGCACGTTCATGAATTTTCCTAATGGTTCTTTACACGATGGATATTATGGATAGTATATCAATGAGGATTTTTGGATGTTGAAAGAAGATCATTTTCCTAGTGGTAAAGATTAGTTTTTCATCACCCTTTTTGATATGCTGACTTCTTCTTCTCGATTTCATGAATTTTTAAGCACGTTTGTAATAAAGATTATCCAGTTTGTTACTTTTAAGTCAATGGTGAAAAAACAATTTAGCCAATCTAAAGACACATTACTAATTTACAATTTCCTTTAATTCTTCACGTCATTGTGGTAAGCAATTCTGCATTACAAGATCTGTTTTTCGATCTTCTATTGCCAACACACTACAGTACTAATGTACTATGATAGGCAATCCAGCTTATAGCTAGAAGATCCATGCTACATAAAAATTTGTTGTATGACAGAACCATCAAACTAATTTAGGCCGTGTGTGCAATTTGTGTGGCACTGAATTAATTAGCTAGCTTCCAGCACATGCTAATGTAATATGGTCCAAAAGATACAACTCTTAACTTAACCCTAGGGCACTCCGCCATAGACCAGATTACTTGGGGACAAGCAGCGTAGGAATTCCACTTTTGCATGTCATCATAAAGCTGGTTGTGAAGGGTCAACCACTTGGTTTGGTGTGCTCAGAAAGATTGCCATAACACCAAGAATCATCGACCTTTTTAGAATCTTATCCTGGAAAACCATGGCCTTGAGCAACTTTATGAATAGAACAATTCTAATGATAGTGCTCTCTCAATTGATATAACCTTAATCTAAAGCTATTTTTTGAGATAATCTAAAGCTAAGAAGCACCTATACGAATATGGTACGATACAAGACACTGCAATACTACAATTTCTAAAAAATTGGGGTACAATAAGGTGGGGAAACGTGTATAAATTAATTAATAAATGTTTTTTTATATTATTAAACATTTTTTTTTATGTCTTTGCCATGTAAAATCTACATCCATCTCAAATCCTAATGAATTTTCATATTTTAATTTTTCACCACAATTCATCCCAAATTCATTTAAGAAATCTTAAATTTATTCTGAGTTTGGATGGATTAAAAATTTAATTAAATCCATTCCAATACAGTCCCTATTATTAATTACACTTGTAGGGTTAAGGGCCTAAATTGTATATTGGGCCTTAGGCCTTGGCCGAAAGTATAATAGTCCGAGAACAAGTGAATGGTGTTGGATGGGTCAAGTTTAGAATCTAATGAGTTAAATACGAATGAGAGGATGATCCAAGAAGGAATGTCTTCTCGGATAGGTTAAGCACGGCTCAAACATGTATCCTAAAGTTCAAGATAACCTTCCAGGAAGCTCTAGTGATAGGGACGTACATCTCAAGTGTACCAAAGGGCTAGGGACTTAGAAATATCTAAAGGAAAGCTGCTACCACCGCATTAAATGCTCTATAGCTAACTTTCTGGCTGCATTAATGTGGAGAAGACCCATGAACAATGTTGTATTGGCTATCCTAACTCACAAAAAATTAGAAGGGATATCCAATGGGACAAGCACTCAAGTAATGGTTTAGATGACCAACAAATGTAGGACCAAGATGGTTCAAAGGAGACTATGTAAAATGGGAGACCCTCCATGAATGAGGGAAGAGAAATTCGTAAGAAAAAACACCATAACAGTTGAAATTATATCTATAACCTTTTTTCATCAATATTGACTGGAACAAACCTCCTCGGATTGGTCCAAGGATAAATTTAATTAAAGAATTTATGTCCATCTTTGTTTGATTATCTTTTAATTCCATTCTAGCCGTTGTCCAACTCATTAGGGCTTAGTTTTCTAACCCACTTTCTACAAATTTATTGTTCTGAACTCATTGGGCCAAGATCCCTTTATATTTTGGGCTTGGGCTCCAAAAAATGTCCCTACAACACTCATTACTTTTCTCTTTTTTTTTTTCTTTTTTTTTTTTTTCTTTTTTGGGTAGAACATTACTTTTTGTCTGTGTTAGTGTGTTAGTGATACATGCCTATATTACTTTTTTTTATTAGAAGAGCCTGTATTACTTGTTCTTGCAAAGATTAGATATATATATATATATATATGTATGTATTTTGTGTGTCCAGTGATCGGTACGTAAGTACGAGCAAAGTGACCCCCTTATTTTTGCTTCGTGATTTGTTAAAGTGGCCCTCGTTTTTCAAGTCAAACTTTTATATTTGTCCTAAAAATCACCGCCAAAACCCTAGTTAATTAGACCCACTCTTGATCTTTTCAATGAAACGTAATTGTTACTTCTAATTTGTCGACTATATATCCAGTCATTATACATGCATCGTGATTTGTTTTGTACCTTAATTTTCAACTCAAATGTCTTACATGTCCTAAAAATCATACCAAACCAGTTTAGACTTTAGACAACCACATTGAACTTTTGAACCATGATCACATGGAAAGCCGTAAACTTTTCCAAATGAAACGTAGGAATTTTGCTTTTCCACATTACCAACGTGTGTTTTGCGAATATTCCAAGTAAGCCTAGCCTGCATATTGTTGGTGGAGGATACCTTATTCAGAACTCAGAATTCTCATTTTCCTTCGGCAATGGTATTGACTAAATGACTATTGAGTATTGTATTGAAGAATCACGAAGGGGCAGTACTATTTGTAAAGCAATATCGAGCAAACATCCATTACCTCTCTACGTATGCCTTTTTCCTCTTTTTAATGCATACTTTGTTAGGTTCTAAATGTTTAGAACAACTGGCAAATCGTGAACGCAAACTTGTTTAGATATAGATCTTAGAGTTTATAGGTTTTATTAGACAATGCTCAAAGTGATTCAAGTCAAGATTCAAGAACATACAAGTTGCAGGAAGAAGACTTCATATTCTGCCTGGTTCGATCAATCGAAGAACAGGCTCGATCAATCGAAAATCGTATTTGCAAAATTTTAAGTCGGCCCAAACAGCAACTTAAACCCATTAAGGATTAGGGTTTCAGATCTACTTCTCCCACTATATAAAGGAAACTCTAAGCCACGTTTTTGAGTGCTTTTAGAGAGAGAGAAGAGTGTGCCTTTTTTGTATCTAGGGTTTTGTACCTAAACCTTTCCAAGATCTTTGTTGCTCATATTGCTGTTTTGTGTAAATCTCTTGTGAGATCTAAAGGAACTTTCATTTACACAAAACTTAGGATTTTCAAGGAGGGGATGTTATCTACACCTTGATGATCAATTCAGTTGTTGCCATTGAAGCTTAAAGAATAACAAGTATGGGTGCTTGTATCTGGTGGAGAATCCAAGAAAGAAGAAGTCCGTGAATTCGGAGCTTGCACGTGGTCGTGTCAGTAAGTTCTACTAGTGGGTAGCATTAGGAAGTCAAGCGGAGAGCTTGTAAGTCCTTTTGTATGAACTTCGATTCTTTCAAGATAGTGGATTCAAGTTTACCTTGAGGATAGCTAGATTAAATCTTCCTCAGGTTTTTTACCGGTTTGGTTTTCCTGGGTGATCATATCATTGTGTTATTTACTTTTCCGCTGCTTTATATTCTTGATATGATTGTATGTTTATGATAACCTAGAATTGCATAATTTGACTAAGTTAATCGCTTGGCTAATTAACTAGGTTAATCTGGTTGGTTTAAGGGGTCTAAATTTCTAACATACTTCAATACATACATACATACATACATATAGCTAAGTATTAACTGAATATTTATCATATATAGCTAGTGTAAGTCTGTAACTTGTGATAATAAGCATCACTGTGATGAACAGTGTACATCCAGTAGCGCTTGATGAATGAGAATCTTTTTACCACAACTTTGTCACAGTTATTGATGTAGTAGATTGTGATGTGAGTGGTAGAAAAAAAAAATGATAAATTCAAGTGATAGTGATAGGCAATCACATCGTGATGAAGTTATAGCAAAAATAATTGTGGTTCTAGAACAATTAGTGATGAATTCTAGATAAAAATAAATAAATAAAACGGTGCTAGAGAGCGGAAGTTCTCAAAGCAAGTAATGTATGGGAGTTGGGTACTAGGCACTAGCTAGGGTCCCATAATTCAAGTGCATTCCACGGCACCATTAGTACTGTGACTTGGAGACGCAATATCTGCATTCCTTTTAGTAATTCTTATAGCAAAGCCACGTGTTATATATAAACCGACTGTCACAGCCTAGCTTGAATGGGGCTCATTAAATGTATTCTCAGATCCTCTCTTCCTGTCAAAGTTTTGTCTGCTGATTGAGCATTTGCCAACCCCCAAAAATAAAGGCAAAGCCGGTTCCGACCTTTTGCTTTAAAAGGTTCCTCCTTATTTATATAGGCCCCAGATATAGTTGATAAAAAATTCCAGAGTTTTCTTAATAATTCTTCTTATTGAAGAAAATAATTTATTAAAGGAACAGGACCAGTTAGCTAGAGCTATTTACTATATCAAGGATTCAGGGTGCCCTATATTATTATATACAAACTATGATATGAAATTTTCCTCCCATGCACATTCTTAGCGCTCCTTCATGAGTCAAAATGAGCTTTTAGCATTATCTCTTCCTGTATGTCAAGCACTTCTTTATCCTTGACCACAATCATTACAGATGGTATCTGTGAAAAAATATGTCTTACTCACCGGCAAAAATATATAAGAACTGATAGCACATGAATAATATTATATTCCTCATATATTGTTTAATTTCGTACAATGTGGTGATGTATATAACATGTCAATATTCCAACCATTGTTTTGAAAATAAAGTAAACTACGCAATAAAATTTATAGTTCTTAAAATTTGACAGGATCTTACAATTCTAAGATCCTACATACTTAAACCATTCTGAATCTTACTAAAATCTTTACTAAAGTTAAATTTATGTGGAATCTGAATCCAGATCTTAGGATTTTATAGAATCCCAATCGCATAGCGATACTAAAGATCTTAGAGGTAAATTCAAAAAACACATTCTTTTATTGGGCCTCCAAATGGAGTCCAAATGCCCCTAACTTACAAGCAATTAAATAAACAAATAACCTGGTGGCCCTAGCCCAAATTATATATTATAAAAAAACATATATAAAAAAAGGAAAAAATAAAACCCTAACCTAAGGCTCACAAGCTGCCACCTTAACGACTTAACATAATAAACAAAATCACAAAAGACAGAAAAGAAGAGATTAAACTACTAGAAAGTTGGAGGCAAATGCAAAAATCTGATAAATCCAATAGGAACGCCACTGTAAGAGAGACCATCGACAACAATGGTGAGTTTTTTTTTTTTTTTTTTTTTAAATTTTGTTGTTAGTTGCTTACTCATGAGAATATGAGATGTATTGGCTCTCAGTTGCTTACTTTTTATTGTGAATAATAAAATTATAATTGATATAATGTGTTCGTGGCTAGTGTATGGCTTAATTCATCATAGTTATTTATGTTAAATTACTGATAGTCCCAAAAGTTTAAACTGTTAGGAAATTGTGAATTTAATCACTTAACCATAAGTCTAACACTCTCCCTCACTTGTGGGCTTAAACTTCCCCTTAATAAGTTAGAGCCCAACAAGTGAGAATTTAACATTTTAATGGGAGGTAAAGTAAATTCAGGAATCGAACTCAGGATCTCCTGCTCTGATACCATGTTAAATTACCGATAGTCTCAAAAGCTTAAGTTGTTAGGAAATGGTGAATTTAATCACTTAACCATAAGTCTAACAATTAATAGTGAATTGTGATGGCTTAATTTTCTAAACTAATCTCATGAGAAAATTTGTGTTTTCAACGAGGCAATGGTAATATTTTTAATTCGGTACTTTACCTTTTATTAGTAATTATTATTATTATTATTATTATATATATATATATTTTAATCAAAAATAAGATTTTACGACCCTCGTGCCAATCCTTCGATCCAATCCCCAAACCCTTTTACTGATCCCATGTAGGATCTCAATCCTGAATTCCTGATAACCTTGGAGGAAACTATATAAAGGAGGGATGAAGTTGACAAAAGATCAAAATCCTCTAAAGTTAGAGCCGAAGAAGTTTTATCAATTAGCAGTAACCAAAGCAACAAAACTTGGATACAATAGTTTGTGATTTGCAAAGACAACGCTTTAAACACGATCCTTTCTTTTCAAAATTCTTAGACTTCCTCTCATTGGGCCATTAAAAATAGAGAAATGATATGTCTACAACATTTTTACAACATTTTTACAACAAATCCAAAGTGGCAGGTTGTTACTGGTTGTTATTGTTGGGGCAAAAAAGTAATCTTACTGTTAGTTTCAAATTTGAACCAATAACAACTAACCACATGTGATTTGTTGTAAAAATGTTGTAAAATTGTTATAGACGTAGCATCTCTCTTAAAAATATTATTGCTAGAACTAAACTGATTTTTTTTTTTTTTTTTTTTTGAATCAGAACTAAACTGATTTTAAGTTCCTTTATTGAATGGTTTGTTAATCATATTTTTTACAAGACTAAATATTCTTTCACACTTGTTTACATCTACAATTTCACACACATCTATTATTGATATAAATTATTTCATTATTCAGACTCTAAATTTTTCCTCATCTTGGTCAAATATCCAAGGGAGTCAATTCCGTACAGTACCGGCTGGTACCGCCGGTATATACCGTACCTTCAAGCAAACCGGTACATATAACCCCTCTGTTTCGTACCAGAAAAAATACCGGTCGTACCAGCCATGTACTGGCTAATTTCGAGCAATACCGGCCGGTATAGAAAAAGTTTTTTTTTTTTTTTTTTTTTAAGTTTTGTAATTTTTGAATTTTTTTTAGGGCAGAATGTAACTTATTTGCATTAACTTATTAGTATTATTTGTTTTCTTAGTATGCAATGGTAACTTTTAAGCTTTTTATTTTTTATATTGTGTTTTTTCTTTTTTCTTTTAATTGATACTTGTGGGGGCCTTTTTTGTTATGTTGGGTTGGGCTGCCCCTTTGTGAATATAGGCCCAAGTGTTCTGGGTTGTAGGAGTTGAGACCGGGCCAACTGGAACTCAACTTGGCCGGTTTGTGCGCAAACTTATGCCTCGTCTGCCAGGAGAGTGCTTGCCGCAAACTGAGTTGTGTTAGAGAAAAAAAAAACTTGCGGCAGGCAGATATAATTGATAAAACAAAATCACATATTCTGAAATGACCAGATAGTTCTTTTAATAAGAAATGACCGAACTATAACATTAACAATCTTTTACAAATAAATGGTAAGGATAGATGGCAATAAAGATTTAATCGACAGCAAATAAATTCAGTTCGGTCCGCCGGAGTAAGGCCAAAGAGGAAGAACGCCACTTCTCAACGCGATTAACCTCCGAGGAAAGGAAAACGAGATTCCTGCCGCTGAAGTTAATGGGTTTGAGGGAGGCGGACCTGAATGGACAATTCTCAAAATAATTATAGAAGAGAACAGGGATTCGAGAGGGAGAGAAAGGAAGGGGCCTATCAGTGCATGCCACTCTCACTTGCTCCTTTTTTTTTTCTCTTTCTTTCTTTCTTTTCTAGTCCTTTCTTAGTAATTTCCACTTTGGTCGTTTTTTAGTGTTATCCTCCTCTATTTTTCTAAGCAAGTTACAGAGTATTCTCTTTTTTAAGTTGCGTTGTATTGCTCTTGTGCTTGTTGTTGTTTTTGCACATGGTAGAGGCGCCCTTTTATAGTGCCTGCCGAGACCGATTCTTTACTATTCTACCCCCTAACCGTTTTTCGTCTGGTCTGGACGCACTCGCAGACCTTTACTGCTGTCTGCGAGCCCCTCTGTCACAGACACAGACAACGTTTTGTCTGTTAGTCCGCCACGGCACCTTGTCCTGCCGCGGTGATGTTTCTCTCTCCTATCCCTCATGGCATGCACCTATTGGTCCCCACTCAGCCTTGCCTCTTTTGGGTGATATTCCATCCCAGCAGGACGTATTCCCTAAAAGAGTCTGAGCAGGGACCTCAAAACAGGCCTTCCCCTCTCCCCACCTTCAAACCATGCCCTCTTACCTCTGACCCATGACCCCACCATGTCCTGTATTGGCTAGGTACAGGCTGGTGGTGTCTAGGCCTTGCGCGTGGTTTATGTCTGAAGGTTGTCTGCTGTTCATGCATCTGCCGTGGGCTGGGGACGTTGCTTGCATTGCCTGCTGTCCGTTTCTGGCTTCCCGCGAGTTACTGCTCTGATTTCCTATCCCCATAGGGCCTGGGCTTTACCGAGTACTGGGCCTTGTGTTCTTTTCAACCCAATTCTTTTCCCACCGTGTTATTTGGCCTTTCCTGCCGTGGCAATTTGTTCCTGCTAAGTCTCTTTTCAGGCCTGCCGTTCCTTTCTTTCCCCCAGTGGCTTAATATGGCCACTGGTGTTCTTGCTCGTGGGCTCCAATGTCCCTCTCTTTTCACTTGGGCTTATCCGGCCCATTTACTTCCTTTGGACTTTCTTGGTCCATTTACTAACTTTGTATCTCATGGGCATTTACTAACTCAATTGGGCTTCCTCGGCCCAATTTCCTCATTCTCATCCTTGAGGTTCATGAGCTTGCCATTATCCCCTACTTTCTTTGTTTACATTGTCTTGGGCCTGCCGCGGCCCATTCTTGCTTTTTCATAACATACATTGCCCATGGGTGTCATTTCTCTCTTTCCGGGCCCTTTGGGCCCATTTACTTCCTCAAGACCCATTTATTCATGTTATGGGCCTGTGTCCTACCTTTTCTACCGCTTGGGCCTAACAGTCTTATTCCATGCCTGCCACTCTTATTGCCTGCTTCGCTGGGTTGGGCTGGCTTTACAAAAATGACCCTCAACAATACTAAAGTCTAAAACCATGAATAATTAGTTTTGAATTGAGGAAATGTTTTATGCTAAACTTTTATATTTATTATAATATATATATATACACACACACATACGTGTATATATATATATATATATTATTTATAAATATAAAAAATAGCGGTAAACCCGAAACGGTACATCGGTATTGACCGATATCTGAAATATATCGTACCGCTGGCCAAACCGGTACAGCCTTCGATACGGTATTGACTCCCTTGCAAATACCTAGTAAGTACTAAGTAGTAACCAAAGAAAGGCTAAATAGAAAAAACTTAAAATTAAAATTCTACGTTAATTATTTCCAAGAAATTACCCTCTTATTCCTTCTTGCTTGATGTTGATCCTAAGCCTAAATTCTAAGTCTTATGTTATTTTTCTATTCTTCAATTTCGATGTAGCTTTCGTTTCGGTTGTGTCATGTATCAAAGTTGTCAAACTTTACATATTATTGTTATCTCATTAGATCACCTTTATTCTGCGAATAAATATTTAAAATAAATAAATAAAAACGTCAATTACGTGATTCTAATATTAAGGATAAAAGAAAATTGATATGATTTGTCATTTCAATTGGAATCTAATTCCAGTTGAAGAGATGTCGAGCCAATAAATATCTGTAAAGATTTGCCACTTTTTTTATATACAGATTTGCCTGAATCATTGAATTTAGGAACCGAAAGCCAAAGATTCTTAGACATAATGCTTCGAATACGTTTGTAAATTAGGTGGGAAAATGGCCCCAGAGTCCAGACCAAATCAAAAGATGCTTAGGGCGCATTTAATGAGGTTCAACTGAAAGAAGGATTTACTGAATCATAGAAAGTCCAATAATGCATATTTTATAAACACACAATACTTATATTAAACGGATATTTAATTACTTGAGAAAATCGCTAAGAAGAAGCATAGACATACTTTTCCAATAGGATCTATTGGGTAAAAGAAAAAATCTAGAGGAGATAGTGTTCTCTTTAAATATGCTTAAATCCAATAAAAAAATGTTTTATTACTTGAGAAATATAATACATTCTCCGATATCAATAAATTATGATAAAAATACCGAATGAATATATTGTATTTCTCTTATAATAAAATATATAATAGTACCTTTATATATGAAGTATATGAGTGCACTATAAGTATGTGTAAGTACAGTAAACCTAAAAAGCAAGGCCTATATGTCTATATATGTTAACAAGCACCTTAATATTCAACTTTGCACCATGTTTATACTGGAAAGTGGAAATAAGGTGATTAAGAAGTTCAAGATTTCATTCCAACCCTACCCTAAAGCTTAATTAGAAAGGATTTTTTGGCATTGCTTTATCCAATAGCACAGACGAGCGAAAGTATAATAGTTTATAGGTAGGTTCTATTACAAGGATGAGAGTTTTGAGTTTTGACACAACGAAATCTTATTCTTTTGAGCGTCGTGCATTGGCTACGACTTTTTTTTTTCTTATTCTTTTTGTTTGTGTTCCTAAACTAATTGTATTTTTGCACTCATTATCATATGCAAACTACCAAGAGTATATAGCTTAATTGATTAGTATTTCCTAACTTTTTAACAAATAATTTTTAGGTACTTCTAGAGTACGGTAATACCTAAATATTTTATCTTTTTAACATAGACATCCCAAAGTTCAAATCCCTCCTCCCTATTATAATTATTGAACTATATGAGATGAGTTCAAGTTACACCCGTTAGATCTCTTAGAAATTTACAGTGTTAAAAATGTGTAACTTTATAGGAGTTACACTAAATGTAACTTGAGCTCATTTCTATAATGGTGCTCTTATGACAATTGCTAAGAAACCAATTTAGAAAAAATTTGACACTATTTTCATAGAAAATATAAAAAGCCATAAAAATAATTAATTGATTTTTTTCCCATAAAAAATTTCTTAACATAGTTCCTTTTTCTTTTTTTGTTAATACATGATAGAAATTCTACTCTAGCCTGATCTAAGTGTATATGTGTATGAAGCTCCCTCCTAGAGACTTGAAACCTAACTCTTACCCCCCCCCACGCACATCCCACAAGCACTTATATATACTTGTGGACTGATCATCACATCAAGGGTGCATATTAATTTTAACATAGTTCCTAAACTAATACTATAGAGCATCCGTTAACTTTTTCATTCATATGCAAACCCACAATAATTACCTACATGGTTTAGCACTTTGCATGGCAACGGTAACTTTGACTTCTTGTTTGATGTTTGATACGAAGCAAGTGGCATTATTCGTCTTTATCAATGTTTTATTTTATTTTAGTGAGAAAAAGGGAAGGAAGGAAGGGAGGAAAGGCGAGAAATTTGGGGTAGAGACATAAAAGCAGGTTTTTTGTGCGTGATCGCCAAAAATTATAAAAAGGAATTATATTGGTAATTATGCCTGCCTTAAGGCCACTAAAAAAGGAAGCATGTGTAGTTGTCTACAAAGTGGTGATTAAATGATTTAAATCATTAAAAGGTAGGGGAGCAGAAATATTACGTTCCACCAAATTTGAGAGTGAAAGAGAAAGTTCATCCAAAAAAATAATTTGAAAGAGAGGATGACAGAAATGATGGTAGGGACTTAAATTCAGTGAGCTTTTGAGGTTGTGTGTGTGTGTGTGTTTTTTTTTTTTTTCCTTTTTTTTGGGGGGGCTAATAAAACTTTAGAAACGTATAGAGAGTTTTGTAATTGTTTAAATTAATCAAATCAAAGAAAACTATGGGAAAGGCAAAAAGTGAGTATTACTTACACATCAAATTGAACTTCATGTCCTAATTGATTCACTTAAACTCTCAATTTATTCATGCACAATTGGTACGGTGATTGAGAAATGCACCAAGCTTTGACACTTAACAAAATAACTAGAGATTAAATTGTAGTAACAATGCGTAGCACAAAAAAGTGAAAAACAAATCAAACTAAAATTTTACTTGAAATGAAAGTGTTAATGAGTAATGACCCATTTTAGCACTGACCCGTTGGATTATGCTGATGAACAACCATTGGAGGTTCACTTTAGCAACTGGTCCCAAGCAGCAGGCCCCACATAAAATCCTAATGGTTATTACCAGTCACACAGTATACAAATTCACAATACAAACGAGGAAAGACCACCAGAAAGCTCTCAAATTCCATTTCCACGATTTCCCAAACCCAAAATTTGCGGGTTTTTCTTTTATCAGGAGAAAAAACTTGGAGTTTACGTGTATTCTTTCCTATACATATAAAGTTGGAAACCTCTCCTGCCATTATTTCCATTACTCTAGTAGAGAATCAGAAAGCAATTTCTCACTTTTACGTGTGAAAATTCCCGTCTATTTCTCCATTTTCAGTTCTTCTACCTGCGTACTAATCATATAAATATAACCCCACCTCGCATTACCCAGCAACAACATCATCACCATCGTCATCATCATCATCTTCTTCTTCTTCTTCTTCTTAGCAATATCAGGCAATGCAGCATTTCCTTCACCATATATAGAAAAATCTAAAACACCATCAATAACCCATATTCATAGTAATGGATCTTATTATCAGCCTCATAGTCTTGCTGACATTGTGTAGAGGTAATTTTTCAAACGCTTCAGATTTTGCAGTCTTTGAATTATTGATTTATATATCAAAATCACTTTATATATTAATCTCAATATTCCTTACTTTGATACAGGTATATCTGGGGCTACATTTACATTATTAAACAAGTGTGACTATACGGTATGGCCTGGAATTCTAGCCAATGCAGGCAGCTCCAAATTAGATAGCACAGGGTTCGAACTCGGGTCAGGCGGGTCTCGGACCCTCCAAGCCCCACCAAACTGGTCAGGAAGATTCTGGGGCAGAACCGGTTGTACATTCGACCCAAACACCGGTCAAGGAAGCTGCACCACCGGTGACTGCGGGTCCAACCAGGTGGAATGCAACGGTGGAGGCCAAAAACCACCGGCAACTCTGGCGGAATTCACAGTCGGGTCGGGTACCCAAGACTTCTACGACGTGAGTCTAGTTGACGGGTACAATTTGCCTCTGATTATTGACCCGAGTGGCGGGTCGGGTAATTGCTTGTCAGTCGGGTGTGTGACCGACTTGAACCGACAGTGCCCGAATGAGTTACGGGTCGGGGACGGTTCGGCATGTAATAGTGCGTGTGATGCTTTAGGGAGCGATGAGTACTGCTGCCGTGGCGCGTATGGTTCTCCGAACACTTGTAAGCCGTCGAATTACTCGGAGATGTTTAAAGCGGCGTGTCCAAGAGCGTATAGCTACGCTTATGATGATGCCACTAGTACATTTACATGTACATCAGCCGATTATACCATTACATTCTGCCCTTCATCCACAAGGTAAGGATAGTATCCCACTATTTCGTATCCCACTATTTCGTATCTTTTCTTCTTTTTCTTTCCTTTTCTATTTTAAAATTTGAAGTTTTTATTCTTCTTGAATTTATTAATTTAATGCAGCTTAAAAAAAATTATTTATTTATTTATTTATTTATTTATTATTACAAAGAAGATGGATTTTTAGCTCGATAATTATCTTCTCACACTTGTTGATATACATTTCATACAGGCAATATTCATAATTTAACGTGAGATGTCTACAATTTTTGTTGATATGCACGTTTAAACAATAAAATGACTTATAAAAATAAGAAGTGCGAGAGAATTAATACTCATTTTTTAGCAATAAGTCTAGAATTACAATTTTTTCTCTTCTTACAATTGTTAAGGTCACAAATTATAAATGATATTTTCTCAAAAACATAAGTTATAAATTATAGATAATAAAAAAATGTAAATGATAAATCTCGTGGAAATCAATTAAAACTTAACATTGTGAAAAATAATGTGCATCTACTGTTCCATTTTTAGATGAATCTATCATGTGTTTTGACAATTTGTGCTGTCTTCTTTAAGACTACTCTACTTAGCTTTCGTATTACTTTTTTGCATTGCCTTTGTATGCAACAAGCTAGCATTTAATTAGTGTTGACTTGTGGGATACATAAAGGTGAGTCATACGCTACCTTTATGCAAGAATGTTGTCAATAATTTAATATATAATGGCTGTGATACAATTCAAGTTCATGTGGAGTTGGTCTTTGATTATATTGGTAGTAATTCGCATCCTATGAGAAATGGGATGAGATTGATTAATCCCTAGGAAGGTAGATGATCGTGACCTATGGCTCCATTGATCGTGTTAAATATATGAGCCTTATAAATATAAATAAAATCAACTTATTTTAATGAGTTTTAATATTTGATCAAAATTTTGAAGTTTATCACAATATTTTAATGAGATTTAATATGTTCCTACATTTTGATAGAGTTAATTAATATATTTGATTCACTCAACATGACCTTTAATATGACTTCCTGAGGTAACAAATTGCTGGGGGTGAGCAATGTGCAAAGAAAGAAGATTGGTGATAAGTCTATGCAAAAATGATGTTAGGTTTATTATTCATCAATAATGACTTGTCACTTAGGTGAGTTGTGTAAAAAAATAGTATAGTGTTTAATATGAGTTTGGGTTGCCTCTAATGTTCTTATATATTAGAGGTGACATGGGCACAACACATATCCTAATATAATCATATGTCAATCAAATATCCCATTCATTGCTCCCATTTAATATTCATGTGATTTCACTTAAATGTTGTAACTTATTTTAAAAAGTGAGATTTGTTTGGAACCCATTTCAATAAACGATGTATGTAAAAAATTTGTATCTAAAATAAATTTACCTTTTTTTTTTAAGAAGAAGCTATACCTAATAAGACAAATATATCAAATAAGCAACCTTTGAAACCCTTCCAAAACACACTTATTCACTAAATAGCGCATTTTGATATTTGATTTACTTGTTACACAATAAGAAAACATAACATAAACTAGAAGAGTTTACCCTTTTTTTTTACAAGAAACGAAAATGTTTACCTAAATGTTATATAATTCAGTACTCCTGTTGGAATTATTTTAATTTGAATGGAAAGGATATTATAGCATTTTGTTTTCATTAAGACAATATTTCCGAGCTATGTCATACATCTTCCACGAAATTTATGTGCTTTTTTTCAAATGTTTTTTGTTTCAACAGTCAAAAAGCTGCAACAAATACACCTCCCACAACCACAACAAGCATAACAAATAGCTCTGGAACCGAGTCAGGTGAGGTGCCAATGGGGACCAACAGCTCTTGGTTACCAATCTTTTCTACGGGAGACTCATCCAAGACCCTCCCTTTTTGTACTTTACTCATTCGTACATTGACTTCCTTTCTCTTCCTCTTCTTGCTTAACTCTTAGTCTCTCTCTCCCCCCATGTTTTAGTCCTTATTTTAGATTTCCGGGCCACATCCCACATGCATAGATATTTGAAATTTTACGTATCTCTTTAATTGTTTCACTCTGAATTTGTGGAAGGATTTGTAATTTCTGCAACAAATTAGAAAGAAAGAGCTAATTTTCTTAAGAAGAGAATTTCATTATTCGAACCGAGTTCCATGTGCTAGAAAACTGAAAGTGTTTGCTTTACTTTTAAGTCTTTGTATATATACATGGGTTGGCGGGCAACTGCTAAAGTAGGTCAACTTTGCTGGAATTGCAAGCTTTGCTAGTAATGTGATTTTGGGAGGCAATGATGGTGCCTCTAGAAGCGGCTGTGTAAGCATTATTTATTTATTTATTTAGATCTATCTCCATTTGGGATATATTTGTTTATTATTTTCCTTTATATCTAAGGCTTATCAGATATATATATATATATACATTTTTTTTTTTTGAAAACCGGACTGAACTTTGATTAAAAAGAGTCGGCTAAATCAACCTGAACTACAACTAAAAATGGTGGGGGAACATCCTCCATCCACACTAAAAAATCCGAAATATTAAAAACATGTCTTGCTAAACAATGAGCAACAAAATTACATTCTCTCTTTACATGAGAGTAAAGCAATTGATTGAAATTTTCTGCACTAAACTTAACGTCATCAATCAACAATCCAAACGAAGCTAGTGAACTGTGGTCGCTTGATAAAGCTTTCATGATTGTGAGTGAGTCACCTTCCAGTACAGCCTTGGTAATGCCAATCTCTGCCACGAAAGACACCGCCTTAGCTGCTACCAAAACCTCAATTTCATTGTTGTTGTAGGCTTGAGACAACCGTTGGGAGCAAGAAGCAATAACCTGACCCGAGTTGTTTCAAATAACCACACCAATGCCTGCTACGTTAGCACTAGAAAAAACAGATCCATCAAAATTAATTTTCATTAAATCCGCTGGAGGAGGTTGGCATCTAGTTCTATGATTGACCAGCCCTCCCATCACCGGAGTTGCAGATGGTTGACTAGCCCAGAAATCAGCAAGTTTCACTGAAGAAATCTAGAAAATCTAGTGTAGTGGAGTAGTGATGAGAATCAACAAGCATTCAAGGATCCATTGCATGTTCCAGTTGGGCCTATTACTAAAGCAAGATCCAAGAAAATCAAAGAAGCACTTAATGGACTTATTCAAGAGATTTAGGCTGATTCTAACGGAGGACATTCCAAACTTGGTCCAAAGGAAGATGAAGGCGTAATAAATTTAATCCAAGCTATTGAGGGCTGATCTGGCTTAATTGGGCATGATTTATGGCGTGGATTAATGGCTGATTGATTTTCCAGCTCCATATCAGTTAATAGATATTTTTCCTAGTCTGGAGCATCTAGTTTTGGACCAGATCTACCTTAATTTTAGGCTTTTATTATTTAGAACGTTTTTAGCTATTTTTCCTATTTTTGATTTGCTAATTTCAGACCAAATCAACTTTTATTTAGGGTTTTATTATTTAGTACGTTTTTTATATTTTCTATTTCCAGTCATGTCATATAAATAGCATGCACTCATTGTAATAGAGAGATTATTGAATAAAAATAAAAAAATGTGAGGCTTTGCTTTTCTTTTAGTTCTTTAAGAACTGTGAACTTATCAGGGATTCTTCCTTGTGGCGTTCAAACTTTATACCTTTAGTTCGTGATTCCATTATAATCATTGGGTCAAGGTCTATTACTTATACCTTTGGTTCGTGTTTCACTTATAAACGTTGGGTCAGGGTTTTATCAAAATCTGAATTTTAGCTTTCTTGGGCAATCATTCCAATATTGTTTGTTGGGTCTCAAAGCGTGTCGATTGAGATTCGCATCAAGTAGCAACCTAGTTGAGTCGGACCTTATTACGTTGATTCCATATCCCCCACGCTACCATCACAAAGAGTTCCACTTCACTTGGCTGTGTGAGTATCCATGAGAGTAATTCTTTGAAATTCAGGAAGCTTGATTCTCAGCGCATTTGGCAATGAGCAAATCTCTCCCATACCATGTCTAGCTCCTTGTGAAGCCACAGAGCATGCAGCAGAGACTCTTGGGCTTCATGGCAGCGGTCACACAGCGGATCATCGATGATGTTATGTCGAACTAATGCTTCTTTTGTTGGCATCGCACCTCTACAAGCCCTCCACAGTAGATTTTTCACTTTGTTAGGAATTTGGAGAGACCAAATCCCTTTCCACAAACTTGAATCTGCACCTGAATCTACCTACACAGAATCCATCTCAGCTTCTTCCTTGAGGAACCTATATCCAATTTTACAAGTATACTATCCATCATTCGTATATGACCAAATCAGGACATCTTCATTCACTCTTCAGCTTAGTGGGATTTTTTAATAATTGTTGGTTCCTCCTGTGAAAAAATCCCTTCAATCATTTCCTCGTTCCACCTCCTTTCACTCTCATCAATCAAGACAGCCACCGAACAATTCTCCATGGACTCAATTGGATATAAAACCACTTGGGAAGAGTTTTTCCTTGGAATCCATCTATGCTGCCATATGTTAATTGATTTCCCATCCCCAACTCTCCATCTAGCCCCTCTTTGAATGACATCTCGCCCTTTAAGGATACTCCTCCAAGCATATGATCCTCCCCTCAAATCCTTGGCCTCCATAATTGAACAATTTGAGAAAAAAACAAGCTCTGAACACCTATAAAATAGAGATGATGTATTATGTAAAAGGCACCAAGCTTGCTTTGCCAACAAAGAGTCATTATACAATGCTAAATCTTGGAATCCCACTCCACCCACCATTTTGGATTTTGTCAACTCATCCCACTTCACCCAATGAATCTTTCTACAATCGCCTCTTTGCCCCCTACCAAAATTTTGTAATCATTGCTTCAATATCTTGACACAAACCCAAGGGAATTTTGAAGCATCCCATAGTGTATGTGGGGATTGATTTCCCATCCCCAACTTTCCATCTAGCCCCTCTTTGAATGACATCTCACCCTTTAAGGATACTCCTCCAAGCGTATGATCCTCCCCTCGAATCCTTGGCCTCCATAATTGAACAATTTGGGAAAAAACAAGCTTTGAACACCTTATAAAATAGAGATGATCTATTATGTAAAAGGCACCAAGCTTGCCTTGCCAACAAAGAGTCATTATACAATGCCAAATCTTGGAATCCCACTCCACCCACCATTTTGGATTTTGTCAACTCATCCCACTTCACCCAATGAATCTTTCTACGGTCGCCTCTTTCCCCACCAAAATTTTTTAATCATTGCTTCAATATCTTGACACAAACCCAAGGGAATTTTGAAGCATCCCATAGTGTATGTGGGGATTGCTTGAATAATAGATTTTATTAAGAAAGAACTAAAAGGTTCAAATCTCTCTTACCATTGTTGCAACAAGAAAAAGAAAAAAAAAATTAATGAGATTTCTGAAATAATCCTAAATCCAGGAATGACGTCTTTTTATTGCAACTTGATCCATTGTTTTATTAATATTAAGCGAGTAATATTTAAAAAATGTTATATTGATTCAAAGAAAATTAGTTTGGATTAAGATGGTAATGATTTGTTTTGTTGATAGATTTTTGGAAGTTGGTGCTTATCTTGAGAGGTTATGTATAAATTTAGATTCAGAGAAGGCAACCAAATAATTATGATTTTTCAATTACAAATCATAGTTGGTGTAAAAAGAAATAGTAGAATTCATGTGTGAGTGATTGATTTGCTTTTTTTTTTTTTTTTTTAAAAAAAAAAAAAAAAAAAAAAGATAAATGTTATGTTCATAACACTTTCACAACAAATTCTAAGTGATAGTGAGGTTTTTGTTTCCTAAGTAAATCGTTATAAAGGTCAGGTCTTTATGTAATAACAAGTGTCTTTCATCAGAAGTAACAAAAGGGTAAAGTTGCATAGGTATATTAATCACCTCTCTCATTCCTCACTAAAGTATGAGTTTTTCAATCAAAAATTCAAAATAGGAAAATCTAAGAAGAGATTAGCCAAGAAAATTACCTAACGAGTTGTGATCAAAGCCATTATAAAGGAGCAATACTTAGAATGCTAGGAGAATGAGGTGGGCCTTTCATTGGTGATGGATGTCAAGCAAGTGCCAATGTATCTCATATCTTCTTCAAATGGTGAAACTGGGCTTCTATTACTGGGCCTTAAGGCACTATGAGAAGGGCTTGTAAAACAGATAATATTATTTAACTTCATCAAACTCTAGGGAGGAGAAGGTTCCATTAGCATTGTTTAGCTTAGAAGGAGACATCGGCTACGGTTTCAAATTATGATCCAAAGAGTTCTAATCAATATCAATTGTTATATATCTCCATTGGTGGGTTATGATGCAATTTTACGTGTCAATGGATACGGACCATTATTTTGGATTTTTTTAATCACTGATGATGTTCAATATTTATGGAAAAGAGATTATTTCAACAAGTTTAATTATCCCAAATGATAACATTGTGGATGATTTAACACGTGAATAGTCCTATAAGCCACCACGAATTACGATGAAGAAACCATCCAACCCAGTTTGGAAAACTTTTTCCTTGAATAATCATCTGTTTTGCAAACTGTTCATGCTTTGATTGCTTTCATACGGCCGAAATATTTCTTTCCGCAAACCATTGCAAAGGAAAATCCAAGATCACAGTTGAAGATAAAATGTGTGAACAATTTTGCATAAAATTACACATAATAATCTTTAAACTCATTAACTAGGTGGTAAGAACAAAATTCGGAGTCATATGATTACAGAACATCTCTAATCTAATGCTTCCTTAAACTGAAACCAACAAAAAAAAAAGAAAAAAAAGAAAAAAGGGACATGCAATGTCTCGGGGTTGTCTATTGAGACAACTCACCCTAAGGGGGGAAAAAAAAAGAGCAGAAGAAGAAGTAAGTCGCCCAGCTTTCAAGCAATCTACAACTCATCCTTGACAGCAGAAGGCTCTGTCTCTGCATCATCCTTAACAGCATCAGCTTCAGCCTCGGTAGTAGCAGCAGCTTCTTTTGTTTCAGTTTCAGTCTCAACTTCTTCAACTTCATCTTCCTCCTCAACTGCTGCATCAAGATTGATGCCTAGGCTAGACTTCACCGAGTTGTAAATACGAGCTGCAAAGTCCTTGGGTTCAGAAGGCGTGAAGCCGCTCTCCATGAGTGCAGTGTGGTAAATAAGCTGTGCTGTCTGCTTTACGCTCTCATCCTGAAAAGCAACCCAGTTGCGTTAATAAACCGAAACCAGCAACAAGTGAATGTCTAATTAAACATATTAAAAAACTACTGTACTTTCCTGAATTGCATCCTAGTAAAAATACAATACGTACAGATATGGAAATGGTTCCACCAAGAAACCTAGGCCGGCTTCCCCAATATGCAACCATAGTTTAAACCGCCCACCGAGGATCGGAATCACTTTATTAACAATGGCATTCACTTTCCTCAAATCACTCCATAAAGTGATTGTTGCATTTGGTACACTAATCATTATCCTACTAAACATTAATGCTAAACAATTATTTAGATTATTCCAAAGCAATCACAACTTGAATAAGCATTATTTGGTATCCAACATAAGTTGCTATTGACATTGCAATCTAAACTACTCGCTTAACATGATTTGTTAGTAGAATTATAAGCACCCTGCGGGAGTAATCCTAGGAATTCTAGGGAATTGAAATTTCGGTGTGCAATTATGACATGCAGGCAAGTTCTAGGTCAAACATCCTTAACACATTCTGCAAGAAGGCAAGTATTCCTTCTCAGAAAGGACAGGCACCCTTTTGGGAAAATGGTAGGGAGTTTGAATAGGATTGATGAAAATCACACAGGCAAGAAAAGATATGCGCAAGCCAAAATCTTAACTCAGACACAACATGAGCATCCATTTCTATCTTATCTAAATTTTCATATTCAGCTTTCTAAATATGCATGGAAGGAGGGGAAATTCTAAAATGTACCTCAGGGTTCTTCACCACTCTCTCCTGGAGCTCCTTAATAATTGGGTGCCTTGGGTTGATCTCGAGTACCCTCTTTCCACGCATATAGGCTTGCTTACTAGCATCTGATAAAGTCTGAGACTGCATAATCCTCTCCATGTTTGCACTCCATCCATACTTGGAGGTCACAACCACACAAGGTGTCTCAGCCAAGCGATTTGATATCTTCACATCATCAACATTATCAGCGGAAAGAGCACCCTTCCACCATTTGGTGAGTTCCTTGAATGATTCCTTGAGTTCCTTGTCTTTAGAATCTTTCCCAAGTTTCAGACCCTCCTTGGACACATTCTGGAATTTTTTGTCTTCATAATCCATAAGGTATTGCATCAGGTATTCATCAACTGGATCTGTGAAGAAAATAACCTACAACAACATAGGGAAAAATAATTGTCAGTTGAGTAAATTAAACAATATTAACCAAAAAAATGTTTTCCAACATCAAAGCACAAATAAAAACAGTGAAATGGGGAAAGAAAAAACTATTATAAATTTAATAAGGATGATCTATAGTAAAAGCAAAATCGTTTTCCAAATGTACCTCAAAATTTTTCTTCTTAAGCCGCTCAAGGAATGGAGATTTTTCCAATTGTTCCTTGCTGGTTCCTGTAATGTAGAAGATATCCTTTTGACCCGCTTTCATTCTTGAGATATACTGATCCAATGAAGTCAATTTACCATCTGACTTTGTACTGTCAGAGAGATCCAAAACCAAATAAGTCCCCCAGAAAGAAGTGAAAGGCATGACAAGAAATGGCAGCTGAAAAACTAGATTGACAAAATATACATAAAACAAAATACATACGTCTCGACTCTGAGAAGTTTAGCCAATCGATTCCTGTTAGTCGCATCCTCAATTATACCAAGTTTAATGGACTTGCCAAACTCATTCCAGAATTTGGCATATTGACCTTTCTTCTCATCATCATCACTGGATGTTTCGACTTCTGCTTATCCATCAACATTCAACATGAACCAAAAGAGCAGAGCAAATCAAAATCAGCAACACTTCCAGAACTAATTTCAAAACTAGCAAGTATTTAACCAACTAAATATGAAGCAAGAGACAGAAATTAGAAATGTTTTTTTGCTTTAGGATTGCCATAGGCCAGTATATGGCCAAGTTGTGGCGAACAAAACATATATGGAATGATGACTTAGTCTGTAGATTAGAACGACACAGCTTTAAGTTGATTATCAGAATCAATAGAAAAAACGTTTTTCTAAAGCTTAGAAGAAGCAAGTTACGGACAAAATACCTTTCTTGTCTTTGTCATTGGCTTCGTCTGGATCTTCTTCAGCAATTCTACGGATCATATCAAGGGCCTTCCTGATGAGTTTCTTCTTAATTGTTTTCAAACTGCTGTGTTGTTGAAGCATTTCTCGTGATACATTGAGTGGTAAAGTGTCAGAATCAACAAGACCCTGTTCAAAATGTAAACCATCAAGAACTAATACTGCAAGCCACATTTCCTCACTGTTGCATTTACACAAATCTATTTGCAAGAATAAAAAATAAACTGAGATTTACCATTAAAAAGTTTAGGTACTTTGGCAAAAGCTCGTCAAATTCATCTGAGATGAAAACCCTTCTGACATACAACTTGAGGTTGGATTTTTTGGAGTTATAATAACTCTCATAAAGATCTTGAGGGGCCTTAGGAGGCACAAACAAAACTGCCTTGAACTCAACATCACCTTCAGCTGTAAAGTGACTCCAAGCTAAAGGCTTATCTTCACTAAAATCCTGTTGAACAACACAAGTTATAATGATGCAAACTAAAACTTTGAAAAGTTACTAAAGTGTCCAGCAATTAACAAATGTGGCAAATAACCTTTGCAAGAGAGTGGTAGAATTTGGTGTACTCCTCCTCTGTCACCTCCTTTGGACTCCGTAGCCATATAGCTTTAACATCATTCAAAAGCTCCCACTCGGAACTTTTTTCCTTAACCGTCTTTGTCTTTGGTTTTTTCTCGGCATCTTCATCTTCACCTTTCTCAGCATCCTCCTCTTCTTCCTCAGAAGAACTGCTTTCAGCTGCTCATAGCAGTTGAGTAATGAGAAGGGAATCAGAATATGCAAGGAGAAAAATATGCAATGTGCATAAAAAAAATGTGGCTACCCACACTGAGGTCTTATTATGCATACATGTAAACAAATAAATAAATACTTCAACATATAACAAGCAAACAAAAATATTAATATTTCATTATACATACATGATTCCTCTTCCTCGCTGGAGTCATCCTCATCGGCTGGAACCTCCACATCAACCTCCTTGGTTGCCCAGAGATAGATGGGGAAATTGATAAATTCAGAATATTTTTTCACCAATTCCTGCAAAAAGGAATAACCATGACTGACTTTCTGAGGAAACAAAAACGGATCCCTAGTGATAATCTAACAGGAAGAATAGAAGACACATTGAATTTATCATAATCCAAGGTAATAAGTACCCAAACTTTAAGATGCAACCAAAAGCATACATAAAAATGTCATCAAAAGACAATAAAGTCAAAAGAAGACAAACAGTAATGATTTGTTTGGATTGAGGGGGAGTAGAGTAGAATTGGCCAAAATTAGCCTATTTTCAACCAACTCAACTCGATTCTACTCCCCTCAACTCCCCCCCCCCCAAAGCGAAAATATTTCTATAGTGAAGAAATTGGGAGGAAGGGGATGATATAAGGAGAGAAAAGAGAAGGAAAGAGACAAGTTTGACCAAAGAAAACCGAGTAAGGAGATTTTTCCGCAAACGGACCACTTTCTTGTAAGGGGATTATAATAGTATAGATTGAGAAAAGGTCTATTTGCTGACTGCTTCAAACCCACAGAAAGGGTTGCAAATAAAACTCACTCACATTACATGTGATATGATATTATTTTCTCTCTTACAAGGACTGAGGAACAACGCGGAAGAAGGCTTGAAGATTCTCTTGTCTCATCACTTNCCCCCTCCACCCCCCCCCCCCCCCCCCCCAAAAATCCAAACAGACCCTAATTGTTTTAGCAGAGATTGACCTTATAAAAATGACATACTCAAGAATTACCAAGTGAATATCACAAAGAAGTAATTATTTTAGTCCATACTAATTTACAAGGTTGTTCCACTGGCCTCAGATTACTTTGACTCAAAAGTGCAAGAGCTAAATGACACAGTACACTTGTTAGATTTTGGTGGTTTTGCACTTGTCAAGAGCTAAATGAAACTCTTTTAAATTTTCTGGTGGTTTTGCAAGTATCAAGAGGGTTTGACTGTGAATAATTGGCTACAATTAACATGTCAAATGCCTTGACAGCACAGTGACTGGTAAGAAGTAATGAGAACAGGACAGCAACCAAACACAATGACCACCAAATTTCAGAGAGAGTAAGCAAAGGCCAACCTACCACTAGTTTCTTTAAAGGCAAAACAAGTCAGAGGAAATTGGAAAAGGGAAATAGCAAGTAGTAAGAACAGAGCTAATAATGTAGTACATCACTAACCAGAAACATATAGAAATGCCAATATCTTAAATAAAAAATCAGACAGATTAGAACGTTCAAAGGCATATAGCATAACAAACCCATCATATACAATAGACACGAAATGAATATCCAACTACATGAGAAGCAGTGAAGCACCGATATAGAAAATAAAGTGAGTCCTTAGCCTCCAATCCGTCAATGTCAGTGTAATAGGTATAAAGAAATCATCAGTACAACAAGCAATAACAACTACAATATACAACTAAGTTCTTAAGATCAAATAGTTAAAATATACGCACTTTCAATTTGCTCTCCTCCAAGTACTCCCCAGCTTCATCTCTGAGGTGTAATCTAATCTCAGTTCCGCGTCCTAGTGGCTCATTCCATGTATCCTCGGATATGGCAAACGCCCCATCAGCCTTTGATTCCCACACGTACCTGAACACCAGATTCATTGAATGATTATCAGTCCAATCAATTCAAGGTTCAGAGAAACAAATTACTCTAAAAAAGTCAAACTGATCAAAAGGCTTACTGTTTGTCTTCATTGTGTTTGCTAATGACTTCAACATAGTCAGCAACAAGATATACAGAGTAGAAACCAACACCAAACTGTCCAATGAGATTGAGATCTCCACTGGTCTGCATTTTCTCCACGAATGCTGTACAAAAGAATAATTCATATTCACATAGTTAACACCCAAACCTACTCAAGCACAAAGCTTCACATTGCAAGATGCTATATATTAATAACATACCAGAAGTTCCAGACTTTGCTATGGTTCCCAAGTTCTTGATTAAATCCTCCTTTGTCATACCTATACCTCTGTCACGAATTGACAGGACTTTCTTCTCCTTGTCTAATTTAATCTGCATTACATCGTGTTTTATAAAAGGTTATGCTTTATCTACGCCACAAAGTACCAACACTATATTCTATAAGCAAAGAAAATCCTAGCTTTAACATTGCACGAGGTCCAAATCGTATCGCTACAATTTCTATATTCAGAATTACATTTAAGGGCTTTATCATGCGTTTCTCTTGAGGGCAAAACTAAAAACTTTTCACTATCTTCAACATGAAAATTCAAAAATATATATAAAATTATTTATAGCCGTTACTGACCTCGATCTCAAGCTTAGTGTTGTCACCTTCACCCAAAATCTCTTTGTCAGTGAGAGAAAGGAACCTAATCTTATCCAATGCCTGAAACACAAAATTTTTTTTTTTTTTTTTTTTTTTTGGGGCTTAATCATCTCTGACCGTCCAATGTATTCATACTTTTTACACTCCTTTAATTTGTGAAATATTGTGGATGGAGAATTTGAGATAAGGGTTTTTCGGCTTATGCGCCTGACATAGTTCGCTCGAGTCATGCCTAACCCCTTGCTTACGGTGATGTTGATTGATCACCATGTGAGAAGCACTCCCAAACATGAAGAAGACATCATATATATATATATATATATGTTTATCAAAAAAAGACATCATATATATATATATATATATTGGGAAAGACATCATAGTTCAGAGATATGTTTTGCATTTTTATTGCAAATCTATAAAGTATCTTCCTTTTTAACAAATCTATATAGTATCTTTCTCTATTATTTATCCATGTTATAAATTATTTCTGTGAAGAAAAATGATTGGCATTTCTATGGGTTCAGTACTAAATTAAGGGCACACATTAATTATTTATTTTGAAAAAACTATCAAATGGTTTACTAATGTATGCTCTAAGAGCATACACTAATAATACCATTTTCTATATACCTTTCAAAATATTAATTTGTTTTTTAGAAATAAGTTGTGTTGTCACATCATCCCAATCAATCAAAGATCAAGTTGAAAGACATTATATATGTGGCATTTGATTATAGTGATTTATAAAACTAACAATTGGTTTTAATTTTTTTTAGACCACCGAGTTATCATAAACACAAAATATTAACTAGTTTGTATATTTGTGGCGTTTGATTTATAATGATTATTTTTTATCATGAAATTACAATAAAACTAACAATTGGTTTTAATTTTTTTTAGACCATCGAGTTACCATAAACACAACATATTAACTAGTTAGTAATTGATGTATGCAGAATTCTAAACCTTGTCCTTTATTGGACCTCACATCAATTAGTTTGTAATTGATGTAGGAAAAATTCGAACCTTGGAACTTTATTGGACATCAAGAGGCTTTGTAGTTGAGACAATTAGAACTCACAATTTAATTTAGGATTGGAGTGGAAATGAACTTGTTTTATAATTAAGAAAAATGCTATTATGCCTTTATATATATATATATATATATAAATTGGGGTCTATGCATTTAATGGGAAAAAAATGGTAATTATGGACACTTCAAATAAGAATTCGTTAAAACATATACCACTCTAATTTCTCCAAATTTTGGAATGATAAACAAATGGACTTAAGTTCCTCTTTTTAAATTCCAAAATAAGAGAATGAAAATAAAAAGTTTCAAAAATCCTTTTAATTCCATTCTAGCCCATATTCTACTCTCCCATGCGCGAAAGAAAATTTTTAAAATAAAATACAAATAAAATAAAAAAGACTTAAAAATCTTTAGAGGAAAATATTAGTATTGAGTACATACTTTTTTTTTTTTTTTTTTGAGGAAATTGAGTACATACTTGTGTATGATTTTTTCATGAAAATTGTAAGGTTGAATTTATTTAATCATGTATTAGCTTTATTCCGTACCAAATTTGCTTGTATTTCTGTAATTAGATACCCTGTATTTAGGTGGGAATAATGTAAGAGTTATGTGTGAGAAGAATGTGAAGAATTCAAGTGTGTGAGCATTCAAGAGGTTTCTCACGACTAGATCTCACAAGTGACTCATGGTTGGCAACTCGCCAAAATGACACACGTGTGAAGCATGCAAAAAGCTGAAGGGTCACGACAGCTGGAGCACTACAGGACAAAAATTGATAGTCTGACCTAGCAGTTAACTTGCAACTCATTCCACTCGCGAGACAAAGTAGCCAAAATGCCATGTTTTGCAAAAAAAATGACTTTTCACATTCCTCATGTACCCTACTATAAATACCCTTATGCCCATGAAATGTAAAGAGTTTTCAAAGCAAATTTTGAGAGAAAAACCCTAGAGAAAACCAAGATTGATTCATCCACAATTTTAGACATTTGATTCTCCAAATTCCTTTACTCTCTCTCTCTCTCCATTGACACATTCTTGAGAGGCTCATTTGCCAAATCCTTATCTCAACGTACTCATATCAGTGAGGACGTATTTTGGTGCTTGGGAAGCAATTCGGAGATGACCAATTCATTTGGTTGATGCAATGGGCTTATTATAGGATCTGGGAAGCTAAAGAAGACACGGTTAAGCTTAATCCTGTTGGAGTAAGAAGCTTGGAGGGTTTAGGTGCATTAGGTAGATTAGGCTTGGAGGGTCTACTGCTATTCGTGTATCCCAACTTTATTATTTAGTGGATCATTTTACCGCTTGGAGGGTGGTGGAGAGATTTTTTGCCGAATTCTTCGATTTCCTCTTCGATAACACGTGTCAGTGTTATTTTTGTGTTTGCACCTCTCTAACCCTTACTCTTGCCTTTTAATTGTTGTTGTATTGTGATTAATTATGGTATAGAGTTGTTTATCTGTTTGGATTTTTTCTTGTACTTATTATTCCGCACATTTATTGTTTAAGTATATGCTTGAATTGGTNAGATACCAAAATTGCTATATTGGGTTTTAGTCATTAGAAACTATTTTAATTAGCAACACTAATTGTTAGAGTGAAAATTCACCTCTCAGTTAGGTACTTCATCCAAAGATGTCGATGAAAGATCTTCTCAAAAAAATGGCGATGGAAGCTCCGACGAACCTGCAAAAGTAAGAGAGCTGATTAGAGGAAGTGTCAGTATTGCACCCACCAAAGATCTCCGATGTTTAAATTAGGACTACAAATAGCTAATATAATAACTTAGAGAGTTAAAACAATGTATGTGTCTCATGAAGCACGTACTCTCTCATTGGAGATGTGTTGTCTTTTATAGTTATATGTTCTAGCTATTGGCTAAATTAATATTGTGCATTTATATGATTGGCGTAACTTTTGGCACATTTAATGTGGCAATGACTATTCGTCTATTGCTTGGAGTAACCGTAGATTGTTGCACTAATTAATTCGAAAAAATTGAAATTGATATTAGTTCACTGGACATGATCCCAAATTTTTATCCTAAATATGGATTATCATTTTAATCAAAATCGATAGAATTGTATCCTTCTCAAAAAAAAAAAAAAAATCATCGATAGAATTGTATGTGTATATGTGTATATATATATATATATATATAACTTGGGGTCAAGGCATAAACACAATATATAAAACCCAAGCTAAAATAATGGTTTCGTCCTTCTAGGTAGTGATGCCTATGGTTGTAACAGTCTTACAAAAGAATATGAATGTTATCCTTCTTTTATAGTCATTTAGTAATTTTTTTTTGGAGAAAAAGTCCTGACACTCCTTGAACTTTGAGGTTATTGCCATAACACCTTATAAACTTTTATTTCAACCAATTTAGTCCCGACTTTACATCTAAGCCAACTCACTACATCTGTTAGTCTCCATTTAAGAAACTAACATTCAACTCACGTGAGGCACGAAGGAAAAAAAAAAAAAAGCGCCAGGCCCAGATGAACCGATTGAGAGAAAGAGAAAGGGGTCGAACTAGTTTTGAGAGAGGCATTTTATGACTATATCGCTGAATGAAAGTGAGGCCCAGATAAACTGATTAAAAAAAAAAGGCCGCCGTCTCTGGTCTCGCCAAATAAGGGCACATCTTATCAATTTTTCCGTTGAAAGGCATTCTGTGACTATCGGACTTTGAACGTAAACGGTTTAAAGTCTGAAGAGTGGAATCCTTTTCACAAGAAGACATTCAAAAGCTTAAATTATATCACCGAATTATGAAAACATTGAAAAGTTTAAATTTATTAAGGTCCCAAATTTGAATGGTTTGCTGAAGCAAATCAAACAATATTAAAATAATAACCTACAAGAAGCTCCTTGATGCTGCAATGATTTGAAGTCCAAATAGTCACTTCAACGCAAAAGAAACAAAGATTTGTCACCACAACAGTAATTTAAAAGAACCTTAAACTATCAATTTAAACAATATATATAGTTGAACCCAGTGATTTTGTGCAGTTGAACGACAGAACGAACTGCAAAGTTGAAATCACGAGCTGTGCGATCAGTGAAGGGACATTAGCTTCGGCAAGACCATGGACAACAGGTTTCGTTTGATCCTCTTCCTCTCTTTCTCTTAAAACTGAGTCCTAAGTTTCTCTTTCCTCTCAATTGGTTCATCTGGGCCTGGCTAGTGTTTTTTTTTTTTTTTCCCTTCGTGCCTCACACGTGAGTTGTACATTAGTTTATTAATTGGAGACTAATGGACGTAGTGATTTGGCTGAGGTGTGAAGTTCAGGTACTAAATTGGCTCCAATAGAAGTTTATGAGTGTGATGATAATAATTCTAAAGTATAAGGAGGGTGTTAGAGCATTTAAAAAACAAAAAGGGTAGAAGAGAGGTTGGCAAGTGGCAAACTCTACATCTCACCACGTTCTATAACAATTTTAACTAACATTTACATTAAAAGACTAATAGTTTCTAAAAAAAAAAAAAGGAAAAAAAATGACTAATAGTATTTGTATATAATATATATGTAATATCTTCGACCTAGGCACTCTAGTTTTTTTTTTTTTTTTTTTTGATGAGATCGGCACTCTAGTTTGACAATAACTAAAGAGCAATTTTTTTTAGAAGGACTTAAGAGCAATTTGATTTCTTAATTAGTAACACTTAATTTTTATTTTTTATTTTTTATTTTAAAACGGACATTACTCACTCTGTGAAGTAGAGCATATTCAGTCCAATTAATGAGAATTCAAGTCCATTTTACTCGAAAAATCTTAATCAATCTTTTTTGAGTTGTGGATAAATTTTTGAAAGTTCACTTAGTGTACAAAACACTAATGAATGTTTAGAGTCTTTAGACCCTCAATTTTAAATATAACCAATTCAAGCATATACTTAAACAATAAATGTGCGGAATAATAAGTACAAGAAAAAATCCAAACAGATAAACAACTCTATACCATAATTAATCACAATACAACAACAATTAAAAGGCAAGAGTAAGGGTTAGAGAGGTGCAAACACAAAAATAACACTGACACGTGTTATCGAAGAGGAAATCGAAGAATTCGGCAAAAAATCTCTCCACCACCCTCCAAGCGGTAAAATGATCCACTAAATAATAAAGTTGGGATACACGAATAGCAGTAGACCCTCCAAGCCTAATCTACCTAATGCACCTAAACCCTCCAAGCTTCTTACTCCAACAGGATTAAGCTTAACCGTGTCTTCTTTAGCTTCCCAGATCCTATAATAAGCCCATTGCATCAACCAAATGAATTGGTCATCTCCGAATTGCTTCCCAAGCACCAAAATACGTCCTCACTGATATGAGTACGTTGAGATAAGGATTTGGCAAATGAGCCTCTCAAGAATGTGTCAATGAGAGAGAGAGAGAGTAAAGGAATTTGGAGAATCAAATGTCTAAAATTGTGGATGAATCAATCTTGGTTTTCTCTAGGGTTTTTCTCTCAAAATTTGCTTTGAAAACTCTTTACATTTCATGGGCATAAGGGTATTTATAGTAGGGTACATGAGGAATGTGAAAAGTCATTTTTTTGCAAAACATGGCATTTTGGCTACTTTGTCTCGCGAGTGAATGAGTTGCAAGTTAACTGCTAGGTCAGACTATCAATTTTTGTCCTGTAGTGCTCCAGCTGTCGTGACCCTTCAGCTTGGTCGACTGTCTAACGTTGGGGGGGCCAATTTATTTTTTCTTCATAGGCTAATGGGAAAAAAAAAAATTTCAAGGGCCACGGCCCCCCCAAGCCACTATGTGGCTCCGCCCCTGGTGGTCAACCACTTGTCATGCCAAATATCAATTGTTTGCCCATTCCCTACTTGCCAACGATGTCCATGTCAAACAATATTTTGTGCTGCCATTATGCTTCTCCATGCATACGATGGATGATGTCCCATTTTAGTCGAAAGAAAATTGTCATTGGAGAAGTACCTAGCTTTAAAATCCCTATGGACTAATGAGGTGGTGCGAGTCTATAATCGCCAACCTTGTTTTGCTAGAAGTGCCAAATTAAAGGTCTTTAGGTCCCGAAAACCCAAACCCCCTTCCTCCTTAAGGAGACACATTTTATCCCAACTCAACTAAGCCATTTTATTTCTCTCATTAGCCTGACCCCACCAAAATCTACAGACCAAGCTTGTCATCTCATCACACAAGGCATTAGGAAGCTTGAAGACACTTATAGTATATGTTGGCACAGCCTAGGCAACAGTTTTAATTAAAATCTCCTTACCCGCATTAGATAACAATTTTTCTTTCCAACTAGACAACTTATTGTTCAATCTCTCAATCAACTGGTGGAAGGGGTTTCGCTTATTCTTCCCTACCAAAGATAGAAGACCTAAGTACTTCTCATGTTATTTGATAATCTCGGTGCCAAAGCGATGCTTTATCTCATCTTGTGTAAGTTAGGGAGTATGGTGACTAAAATATAGGGAGGTCTTATCACGGTTTAATTGTTGGCCGAAGGCGCTTTCGTATGTGTTGAGGACTTTTTTTTCGACCCACATGGCATTACTTCATTGGCAACCCATGCCACATCAACATATTATTGATTTTTTGGGTAAATCTCTTTAAAACCCAAAATAAACTCATGTCTCATTCAACTACATGAATTGGGCTCACATGACCCACAAGATCCTTACATTAAGAGGCAGATTCATGATCTACATTTCCTCTTCATCAATTGGGATCATAACCTCATGACATCATCAATAGCAACATATGGATCGAGCTTAAGCAATGAATCAAAACTCATGACCCATATTACCTCTCTTTCACTCATTACAAGTGGCTTCTTCAACAAGAGCCCATATTTACACAAAAATGACAACAAAACCCAAGGTACGTCATCTCATCTTCGACTTATGATCCAAGCTCATAAGTCTCTTTGGGGAAATTTTGGGAGTCGTGGTTTGGAGGGCCAAGAGGTATGTTTAATAAAACTCTAGCGATTTAAAGTTGATAAAAGAAACATGTTATTTGATGTGTCTTTTCTAACTCTCTGAACTCTGACAAGTCCATGTGTTAATATATGGTAAGCATCTCTTATCACATAGCACTTTAGATGATAAAATCCCCCATTACTCTTTTCCTAAAACTTAATATTAATCATGTGACAAATGCTCAATATCCCCAACCATCTAACTACGAAGAAAATAACTGTTCATTCAATTCCCAGCTATTACTATACAAATTTAGAAATTTCATTATATTATTCTACATAAATCTCATTACTACTTTCAGCTAAAATCTAACTCAAACACATAGCCTAATTTGATTGGCTATCTTTAACCTCCAACTATATGCCAAATATTTATGATATCTCTAATAACCAACTGCTGTCTGTCACAATCAAACCATATATTTCTCTACCAGCGGCCAGAGCAGAGCTTTAAATACTCTTCTTGCTCACCAAGATTATGTCACAACACAATGAGACCTTAACTAAACCTCTAAAACTTCATTAACTTTCAATCAATCCTTCTATTACTTATTAAAAATGTGTTGTAATGGAACTTTAGACCAAAAACACAAACACCCAAAAAAGGAAATATTTCCAGAAGAACCCCAGCAGTATATTAAGCACTTAACACCTGGCTGGAAGTGATATCATTAGTCATTTAATGCTAAAATTTCAGCAACCAGTTGCTATACCTAAAATAGCAAGATATCCTTGAAAGAGATCTTACCATTTTTCGACCAAATCCATGAAATGACCTCTCCAGTAGTCTAAAATCACCAATCTGACATCATCTGCTTCTGCCTCAAGCAACAACTGTCTTATGACAATTGTGACAGCATTTTCAAAACAGCTGTGACAGCTGACCCAGCAACCTAAGCATTACTAATTTTTTCACATTTGGCTAAAACCAAAACCAACTAGAGAAACTATATTTCTCTTGCCAAAATATTTTCCTTTTCTGCTACTCTTTCCCCAACAACTCTTACCCGAAACAACAAGAATACCTTAAAACTAAACATACCATTTTTGGCCAAATTTTAGAATGAATTCTCTGAAGATTCATTGCAATTTAGAACATATTTTGCCTAAGATTATTTTGCTAAAATACCCCTTTAAACTCAGCTCTAAAGGGGAACCCTTGATCAACACCTAAAGGGAGGACACCGATGGAAGAAAAACTTCTCTATTCTCTCTCCCTCTAATAATCTTCCTAAGCTCTTAATGAAGTGCTGAACTTCTGAGTTTTTTAGTTTCTAAATGAGGAACTAAACTATTTAGCTCTTAGCTCATAAATGTCCTTCATAAATCCTCATACATCCTCTAGCAAAAAATCCCAACAGTAAATCCCAGCAATATTGCTAAACACACTACAACACAATTACCCCTCTTATACTCATTTTCTCACTCTCCATATTTAGAAAATACACCTATTTTACTGCTCTTATCTCTAAATACCTAAACACATCTCCATACCCTTCTCTTACAAAATCTTTCCTCTTGGAAAGTAATCTCTACAACCTCTTCAACAGTTATAATCCCATATTTTTATTATCTTTAACCTCCATATCTCTTATACTTCCATATATCATACATATTACAAATACTACATCCCACAAAATATCTATATCTTTTACCATCTCCACACTTCTCAAGAGATATCAAATACTCATATTAAAAGCCCTTCACATGGAAGGCATGAAATTCTATTACTAAAGTCATTCTCCAAGAAGACACCAAGATCTCATATCAAAGCCCTTCTCATGGAAGGCACAAATTCATCTTACATAAAGCCCTTCTCTTATAAGGCACAAGTACTCCATACAAAAGGCCTTTTCATGGAAGACAACACTATTCATAACTTTACAGCAACTAAAAAAGCATTGTCAAGAGGAAAACTCATTTAAGTGCATGATAAGAGGAGTAAGCTTAACCAGCCCCTACACACAGCTGGACATACTCTCTCTCCCTCTAGTTGCACCCATTTTTTCCCTTTAATCTTGAAGTTATCATGGCAAACTGCCTCTTTACCGCTGGGGTCACTCTACTAGGATATTATCAACTCATAGAAGCTGTACAGCTGGGGCTATAAACCATTTCCATAGCTTTAAATATACTTCATTGAATACATTATTACTTCACATTTAAATACATGTTACTTTATTCCAACTACTATTACAACTATTAACCAATACTTAAACCCATTTAAATGCATGATAAGATGGACAAGCTTAACTAGTTTCTACTGCTGGCATTCTGCTGGAATCCTATCAGCTCACTGATGCTATACAGCTGAAGCTATAAACCATATAAAGATAAGTGACTTTACTTCCATATCTTTAAATTTACATCATTGAGTACATGATTACTTTACCTCTAAATAAATGATTTTATTTCAACTACTATTACAACTATTAATCAAAGCTATTATATCAAATACATATTACATATTTATTTAACCATTATAGTGATTCTTAGATTTTTGCTTTAATGGCTTTGTAGGCTTAAAAGTACGCCAGTAGCCGTTAGACCACGTGGCCTAATGTTGAATTCCGGAAGCAACTCCCAAAACAGAACCCAGGCCTAGTAAGGTTATCCCTCCAACAGACCACATGTGGCTGGGCAATCGAAAAAGGCCCCCGAACAATATTTTTCCAAGACATCTAGTGAGTTGGAGCACTCCTTTGTAGTGTCACAGTAAAAGATCAAGCTGTCATTAGCAAAAAATAGGTGTGATATCTAAGGCCCCCTTGTACAAGCTGCCACGCCTTTCAACTTGCCCTAACTGACTAAATCCCTTAACAACACAAATAAACCTTCTGCATAAATCAAAAATAGATAATGATAAAAAGGATCCCCTTGGCGTAAGCCTCTAGTTAGGGTGATGTAACCACAGGGTTGCCCATTAATCTTCACCGAATAAGTAACAGAGCGCACACATCTCATCATAATCTCAATCCACCGGGCATGAAACCCCATTTTTAACATAATTTGCTCATATATAGCTTTAGGGCCATCTCACCTACTTTCCCACATCATATATACATATTGACATATTATTATTATTATTATTATTATTATTATTATTATTATTATTATTATTATTATTATTATTGTGGGGGGAAAAAGGCCCAATCTAACATAGTGAGCCGAGAGCCCATATGAGGATTACTGTGCGTCCGAGAAGAAGAAGATAGTAAGGGTAAGGCCCATCTGGAAGAGGGACCCCCAAAGAGAAAAGTGATTACAATCCGAAGAGGTCACCTTCTGTCCGAAGAGGTTATAGTCCTCTGATGCGAATAGTATGGATCAATTGAACGTATAAAAGGTCAAGATGATCTTCCGAGGACTCCTCCTGATCAAGATAAACTCTAAATACACTTGGAGACGATAAGGATGAAGAAATATCTAAAAGGAAAGCTGCTACCACCGTATTTAATGCTCTACAACAACTTTTCTGGCCGCATTTATGTGGAGAAGACCCCCGAACAGTGTATCCTCACCTACCACCACTCACACAGAGCTAAAGGAGATGCTTGACATGACATATACTCAAGTAGACTCACGAATGAGGTACAAGTGGACGATGGAGATGAGTAGAAAGGAGGTTATATAAAGGAAAGAAGCTCCTAACGAAAGGAAAGAAAGAGAAAAAAGAATGAGAGCTTGACTGTAACCCTAAGATCTGTATTTACCACATAATCAATAATATAGCCCTTCGGATATCCATTCTTTACGTGAAAATTCATGTTGGTTTGTGCTTGAGGGTTGTGATTAGTTGTTGTTGATCCCATAATCAACCTAGTTCTTTCACCCATATTCTACAAATTCATTGTTTTGGGCTTGGGCCACAAATCCTAACCCTACAATTATTATTATTATTATTATTATTATATATAATGGTTGTTACCTACAAAAAGAATGGTACAAATTGAACCCTGCCCATTGCAATTTGGAATAAAATGTTGTAGGCTTTAGGGTTGATTTCAAGGAACAAAGTTTCTCTCCAAACTTGTTTGGAGAGAAACTCTTTAAACTTATTTGGAGAGAAACTCTTCAAACTTTCCAGATATCTCTTTTTTTAGTGTGAATTTTGAAAATCCTAACGATTTAATTTCATGTTTCTAACAATCATATCAAATTTCGTTTAAATCGGATGTTATTTACTATTCGATTAGTAAATTTATTTTTTATACCCAATTTTAGATCACAAAAACTTGAAATTTTAATATTTGTTTGATAACATAGCAATTGATGTTTGATTTTCTTGAAGTTTTAAAGGTATGAAGGATATAATAAGAACATGCAATCAAACAATTAGATTTTCAAAATTCACACTCAATATATATAGATATATGAGAAGTTTGAAGGGTGAAATGCCACTCCAAGGTGTTGTTGTTTAGGATTGCTGCTGAGTTTGCTTGAAATCTGTGGCTGTGTTGGGTGATATTAGAGAATTCTATGCAATGGTTGAATTAAAGAATTCGGTGCCTCCTTTCTCACTTAAACAACATTACTAAAAATCTCTTACCAAACAGGCTCCTAAGCTCTTGAATACAGGTTCTTTCAAAATCCTCTCAATGCGATATCGTAGTGTGGAAGGAGAAATGTCCTTCATTCCTTTCTTTCTTCTTTTTTTTAGACATTAATTGTAATTTTATATTTTATTATAATAAAGTTGCCAATATTATTCCAAAAAGAAAAGAACTTTCACTTATTTTATGAAAAAAAAATACATGTACCTTATAATTAAAATATAAAACACGTATAAATTTTAACACTCTTATTGTCATTATAATTGGATATTGTACTAAGTTATGTCATTGTATAAGATAACATAATTATCAAAGTCTATACTTTAAAAAAAAAAATTCAATGTTTTTATTAGACATTAACATTTTCATACTTTGATTTATAACTTTTTTTTATAATTTAAGGTTTTTTATAATTTGGATTATTAGAATTTAATGTCACATTCATATATACATATTTTGAATTTGAGTAATATGAGAAAATAAATCACTTGGTCTACCATTTTCCTTGAAAACATGGTTAAAATTGAAAAAATATACCCAAAATACACTGATACCTTGATCATTGACTTGAATTAGTTGGTTTTCATATTTATGAAACTATATTAAAATAATATAACTACGCTATTAAATTTGTATATCATTAAAAAAAAAAAAAAATCTAACATCTATTGCAATCTTTTTTAATATTGAATTCTTCTTTATTATTTTTTTTTTAATATCAAATTTTTAAACTTTTTTTTTTTTTGCTTTCCTAAAAAAAAAAAAAAACATTTTTAAAATTCTTGAACCTATGAAATATGAACCATATATGTAATTTGTATATTTTGTCCCCTCTATCACTAACTATGAAAATTATTTTAATCAAGTGAATGAGCAGGATTTATCATTAAGGCTAAAAGGCTCATGCAAGTATAGGCTATTTTTTGCGTTTATACAAGAATGGCGATGTAGACAAAGGCCATACAACATTATCTACTTATTTTACTGCTTTTTTAAAGTGAGATTGTTTGAAAAAAATTGTACCCAGATAAAAAGTAGTAATATCTAAGAAAGTTGTAATTTGAAAAGGTGTGGTTTAAAAAATGTTACTAGATGGACACTCTAATAAAGAAATGGAAATTCAATGAACAATTTTTCCAAATGAGAAAAGGCAATAAAAAATATCCAATCCCATTTAAAAAAAAAAAAAAAAAAAAAAACTATATAGAAGAAACAGTTACAATAACCTAATTAAAAATCCTTTTAACCTATGTTTTCTGATTTTCTCGCATAAGTAAAATTTGATCTCATACCGTATCTTGGTGGCAGTAGAATGATTAATTAGCATGTGTAACAATAAACATTTCTCTAAAATTTGGAGCATAAAAGCAGTCGAGAGAGTAAAGATGCTATTGTGGAAAATTGGTTCAAAATCACTACCAACCAAAGAAAATTTGATGTTAAGATTAGGGTCTAATGATAATCTCTTACCTTTGTGTGAAAGTGCCATGGAGATATGTACTCACCTATTCTTTAAATGCTCGGTTGCTAGAGCAATATGGATTGCTAGCAGGTACTGTTAAAAATCAAATAATGCTCCCAGTAAATTTATGTGAAGATATCATCAAAGTGGTGACAGAACCTTTAGAACATGGGATATATGGATAACAACATAACGAAAAAGAAATTCTCAAGCTGTCCTTGTAGATGGCCTTCACTTTCAATGCTATTTGGAACTTGAGAAATCAAATTCTACACAATTGTGGCCAAGCTAACATTATTGCTATTGCCAGAAACATTGAAAATAGGTTCTAAGAATTTGCTTCTGCAATGATAAGTGAAAAGCCATTCAGAGTGGAAGGTGACGTGAAGCACTGGGCCCCCCCATAGTGGGTTGGATTTAGTTGAACGTAGATGCTGCAATCTCCCATGAGTTTTCCACTTTGGCTATAGTAGCTAGAGATGATAATGGATGAGTCATTCAGGTATAGGCTATACTTCATGAGTTGTGCCCTCCCTTACAAACTGAGGTTGCAACTATTCTACGGGCTCTTTAAATTGCTCTTGAGAAAAAATTGGATCAAATTATTGTGGAAGGTGATGCAAAATTTTGTATTGACTTTCTAGAGCCTATGAGTTCAAAGGGAAATCAAGTGCATTGGTCCATCTCTACTTTAATTATAAATAATTTAGAATTAAATAAGAGTTTTTTGAGTTGTAAATTTTGTTGAATTAGTAGAGACTGTAATGGTGTTGCCCGTGCTTCTGATGAGTTGGCTAATAAGTCTAACCTCGTTGCTATTATTGTTAGTATTTGCAGAGCGGATTGTTTTTATGTTTTCCTTAGTTTTTTCCGTTAATAAGAGTTCAGATAATCCACACACACACACACAAAAATCCTAAATTTGTTTGGGCCTTCACCCTTAAGGGCACGTTTGGTACATTATAATGATGATTACATAGGAATAAGAATAAGTATTACAAAAAATAAAAGAAGTTGTCATGGAATAATTATTACTATTCATTTATTTGGTGACAACAAAATAAAGATGTTGAAGTGAAAGCCCAGTTAAATTAAATTTCCTAAAATACCCTTCATTTTTAAATTTATATTTACAATTTTTGTGGCTCTACCTTTAACATTTTATGAAGTACAAATTAAATAATTTTACAATTAATACATGTGTTGTTTGTTCAAAATTAATATCTACATAAATGTTAAAAACAAAAATGATTGAGAGGAAAAAGCTCATGATTCAAAAAAGAAATGGCAAATATCCCCAACTCTCATGGATTGTAATATTGTTTTCTGAGAGAGAGAGAGAGAGAGAGAGAGAGAGAGAGAGAGAGAGAGAGAGAGAGAGAGAGAGAGAGAGAGAGAGAGAGAGAGAGAGAGAGAGAGAGAGAGAGAGAGAGAGAGAGAGAGAGAGATGGAATAAGGCTCGTCCGAGGAGCATTATTGTACCTCCCAATTTACGTTTAAGTTATTACACCCCCAAACATCCATGCATGGCCGCTGCATTCCTCGTTACGGCCTAGTTCTCGAACCCATTCTCTATAAATTCATTGCAGGGTTAGCTGTGCTTGAGTATTCTCTGAATAACAGAAGAGCCCAAAACCGGTCGTACATTTGGTAAACTGTAATAAACCTTGTAATGGAATAGTTTCATGGGGAATAGGTATTCGTTTGTTTGGTTGTATTTTCTTCAGAGAGTAGCTATTCATAAATGAATGACTATTCTTTAAAATGAGGATAGTTATTCTTTTTTATGTAATCTTCATTCCTTAACCTTGCAATTTAAAATTCCTAAAATCTCCTTGGCTCCTTCTCT
>NW_027069481.1:1529974-1642429 GCF_002906115.3 Quercus suber
CCCAAAAAAAAAAAAAAAAAAGTGTAATAACCCCCTCTCCCTCTCCAAAAAAATATCTGATTGTAGAATTTAAAAAAAAAAATTAATATAATAAAAAGAATTATTTAGTGGTACAAATGTTGTAACAATTATAACAAAGAATTATACCTATCAAAATAAAATAAAATAAAAAGAAATTATAATATGTATAACTTGATTTATCTTGATATGATAATTATATATAAAAGTTATAATATGTATTAATAGTTGATGAGCATTGAGCCAGGACCAAGCCCTGTTGATAGGCATGGCTGCTTGTAATTGGTAAGTCTAGGATTTGCTGTTGCTTAAAGCTTCTTCTACTGCATTTAATTATGGAGTTGGATTAACGATAATGAAATGAAGGGAAACCAATAACCACAATGCGCCATCTTTCGTTGTATTCGTATAGGTGGACATCATTACTTACCGTATCCTAATTGGATGACAAAATAAGGGAGGATAAAATAAAATTTTTGTGGTTCAAGCTAATCAAAACTGTTTGAATGAAGTTTAATTAATTGTGAGTTCCAATTAACTTAACTAGTAAATCTTGTATATTTGAATAAGAGATTTTGAGTTTAATTATCACTTATACTAAAAACTAATTAGTGTATTGATTTAACGACAAAAAACACAACTATTAAAACATATGTCATAAGTTTAAACTCAATATAAAAAATAAAAAAGAAACTAATTTAATTCAGGTGGTAATCATGGAGGAGTATGGTGGAAACTTTAAGGTTCGGTTTTGATCATAGTTTTCAAAAATTTTAGAATTAAAATAATAGGGAAATTTTGAACCAATGGGTTTGGGATTGCTCGTTGATACCCACAGGGAAATATGTAATTCTTGTGTGTTTAAATTCTACAATCAGATATTTTTTTGGAGAGGGAGAGGGGGTTATTACACTTTTTTTTTTTTTTTTTTGGGTGGGGTAGAGAATTTATTGTTTATAGGACAATGATAAGGATGCATTTTGCAGGACCACCAAATTGCCCACTTGAGCGCATGAATAGTGAAGTTTCCCTAGCATGCCGGCAACAAAAAATGATAGAATCACGTCATTTTATACCATTTTTGTCACAATTTATATTGTGAGCAGTGATTACGTGGATTTTTTTTTTTTTTTCCAACCATTCATAATTCAATGTGCGGTGAATTTACTGAATTATTTTTTATCATTTGCCAATTACAAGCAGCCATGCCTATTCATAAGAGGATTTTTCCCTTAGACTGAACTTTTATTCAATTAAAAAATACTCCTAAATATTATCTTTATTGGGAAAAAAACTTGAATACAATTAGATAAAAATATATCTTCAACTCCACTTAAAATAATTCATACATTCAAAACAAACTTACCTTCTTTTTTTTTTTTAAGAAAAAAAATTGACACTAGACCAAAAAAAAAAAATCATCGCATATTTTTCCTATTTACTCACTTTTCAAAACACATATACCAAATTATTTATTTTACATTACATTTTATTAAAATATCAAATTTAATTAATTTTTATGATTGTTTTTATTTTATTACATATAACAATTATCATTCACTACCTTCCTTTATTTTTTAAATAAGTAGAATAAATAAATAATTAAATATAAAATGAATATTGTCAAGGGTTAAGTGTAAATTTATATGATTATTGGTTAAATATTCTTATAAATCAATCATAATCATTAATGGGACTCATTTTAGACAAACACATTTTTCTATGGGTCCGGCTTGTGTTCAGTGGTACTGGCCAGTGGCCGCTGGACACAAGCTCCGTCCTTTTTTATTCTTCACCAAATCTCGTGCCCTTGGCCTCTTACACGTATACAGTTTTACACTACAGTACCAAGTATTATAACAAAAACAGACCACCACAACGAATTGCAGTATTGCCACGTATGCAGCTCACTATATCTCCGGGAAAAAAAAAAAAAAAAACGTGGCGGTGTTTCTTTGGACTATAAAAAAAAATCGGCGGGTGAACTCAGTACTGTGCAAAACAATAAACACAAAAGTGGATGGCTACCTACCACTTTCCCCTTCTATGAAAAACACAAATTCAAGAAAAAAAAAAAAAATGGAGATAAGCTCAGAGTTCCTCGATTAGCATACCCTATTTTAGTAAATTTCAACCCAAGAGTAATCAATACCCCTCAAAACATTCTCAATACGACTCATTAAATTTAAATCCCCTCAAAATTTCCAATCGATCCCACCAGGTCCGCTGCTTTGTATAATTGCATTTGCAAATCGCATCGTTTCATACTCGTACACGCACCCACTCACCCAAACTTTGCTTCAATTCCAAGTCACGAGTCAAAGTCAAGTCCTCTAACCCAAACAACCAAACCCCAAATTTTTTTTCTCTTCCTTATATACCCCTCCCAAATAGCCCTCAGGCACTAACCAAACCAGCCAAAATAGTATAGCCAAGGCCAAGGGGGTGAGGGTTAAAGTCAGCGAGAGATGGCGTTATGTGACGCTGTGGTGGGGAACTTGGCGACGATCTACGTGGCGGTGATTGCTGGGATCAAGGCTTGTGGATTGGTCGGTGGGCGAAGCTTTGGCGCTGGGTTTGTGCTGATTGTGTCCACCGCTGTGGTGGGCCTCATCTTGATCGGCACGTTGACGTGGGACTTGTCTCGCAAGGCCACGTATGCGGTTTCCAAAGAACACGCCCACGAGATGTGCAAAGGCGGTATTTGCTGGCACGGCGTTGCGGTCAAGTCTCCGGCTTCTCAGGTCCGGTTTAGGCTTCCACAGCAAATTCCTTATGGCACTTTGTAAAAAAAAAAACACTGTAAGATACACACACGCTTTCTTTTTGGTTGGTGGGTTTTGTAGCTGAGAGGCACGAGGTGTTTGTGTTTTTGACTGAGAGAAAAATATCAAGATACCGTGTAATATCGAATGAAAAAAAAAAAATCAGGTTTGTACATAAAATAAAGGCCCTTTTGATTTGCTACGTTATTGTTTTCACTTTTCATGAAAAATTTGGGATGCAAAATGCAATGCGACTTATCTTCTTCACTGTATTCGAGGTTGAGAATGGCTTGACGTGACAGAGGAGTGGTGGGGGTGGAAAAGCGATGGTGCGAGGTTAATGACTTTTACGCAGTCGGCAGGAAGAGACTGGTTCGGACTTTAATCCATGTTTGGACATAAGTGCACAACCTTTTGGGTACAATTCTAGTATTCTAATCATCAATCGATTCAATCCATTCGTAGTGGGCATGAGTTGGCAACTTTTGGGATTTAGGTTAAAATGTCAGTTTTTAGAAGGCTAGCTAGGCTTGAATTGTAAACATCCAAATTCGGGCCAGGCCATTAAAAATATGAAAATGATCAGCTTTCAATTCGGACTAAAGATTGGTTGAGCTTGCATTTGTTTTCTTCTCACAAATCCTAACATGTACTATATGTGCCATAATTTTAAAAGGAATTGTGTTTAATAAACCTCTTTTTTTTTTCTTCTTTTTCTTTTTTTTCCATAACTTATTAAGATGATACGTTATGAATTTTTTTAAAGAGAGTTTTAATTTATAACATCCGCTCCTGATCATAACTGGAACTCATAAATTATACATTAATTTTATATAAATTCATTATTTATGTCATACATATTATGCATCGATTACAATAAGTCAACTAATTCCAGTTGGCTTAATTTGTAAAATTTATTATTTTTAAATAAAAAAAGAAGTCAATTGGATTTAGTTGGTTTAACTTGTAAAGTTTATTATTAATATATATATATATATACACACACAATAAACTGTATTTGCATTTATAATTTAAAGCCTTTGGGCACACAATAAACTACCTCTGCATTCATAAATTAAAGCATTTAGGCAAATGGAAGAAATGGTAGGTGTGGGGATGAAGGGCCCAAATGAGAATATTGGGTCGTGGGCCACACTTGAGGATATCAAATAGCCCGAGGACAAACCAATACAAATAAAGACAGATAGATATTTGGTTGAGGAAGAGATCAGGTCATGGTGAGTAGGTGATGTTGTCCAAGGAGCAATAGCACCTCGAATAACAGTGCGGAAGACTAAAGTCTGACTACCCATCAGGTATAGGAATGGCAACGGGTCGGGTTCGGGCCGAGTTTTTGTATACTCAGACCCGACCCATTTAGTAAACAAATTTTTTCCCTGGGCCCGGACCTGACCCCGCCGGGCCCCGCAAGCCCCGTTAAGCCCAACCAGAAAGAAAGCTTTTTTGAAACAAGGCCCAAACTCAACATCAAACCCACGGTCAAACAATCAATCCCAAAAATCCCTTCTTTTCAAATCTCCACAGCCACACCCAAATAAAAATTTAAAAAAAAAAAATCCCATTTTTCAATCCTCAAACCCAGAAATAACCAAACCAACGGAGGAGATTCTGGATCAAACAAAAAATAAATATAAAGAAGAAGATAAAAAAAAAAGAAATGGAGAGAGAAGAGAGTCTTGGCCCTAAGTTGGAGATCAGAGAGAGAGAGAGCTAAAGGTCTTCAGCCTTGGGTTTTAGAGGCGTGGCTCAGAATGAGGCCGAGGAGTGACTGTGAGACTGAGGTGTGGCTCAAAGTGAGGCCGAGGAGTGACTCAAAGTGAGGCCGAGGCGTGGCTGCGTGCTCTTGTGCGTGGGTAGGTGCTCGTGCGTGGCTGAGTGCTGTGTGCTCGTGCGTGGCTGCGTGAGTGACAGAGAGAGAGATTGAGGGTCTAAGTAACAAGGAGAGAGATTGAGGGTTAGGGAAAGGCGGATGGGTACTGGGTTAGTGAATTAGGGAGTTAGGGTTTACAAGTTACAACTACATATATATATATATCAGGGGTGTTTTAGTAATTTCATGGTAACCGGGTCATATCCGGGTCAGGTTTTGGGTTTTTTTTTTTTTTTTTTTTTTTATACAACCCAATCCCGCTTTGGGTTTTTTTTTTTTTTTAAAAAAAAAAACCCATACTCTTCCTTATTCTTTATCGAGTCGAGTAAAATCCGACCCATTAGGGCTAGGCCGAGCCGGGTATCCGCATGTCGAATATAAATTACCATCCCTAATCAGGTATTGGGTAGCAGGCAATTGTGTTTGGGCAAATAAGCGTAAAAAAGATATAAGACAAAAGAGAATTGAGAAATATTTGAGAAGAAAGCTGCTACTACCACATTGAATGCTTTGCATCTAACCCCCTGACCGCATTAATGTGGAAGTGATGCCTGAACAGTAACTTTCAGCCTTATAGATACCCCTAAATACTTCAAGAAGGTGCTGATGGGACGAGTATCAAGAAGATTAATGGTCTGATCTACACGTAAAGGGCAAAGATGAAAGAAAGAAATGAAATATAAAAGGGATGAACTCCCTTACAGAAGGGGATCAGGAGAAAAACCAAAGAAACATCACTGTGTAACCAAGAACTATAATTTCTGTATAAGTCAAAGAGAAATATATAAGAGCATATCTTCCTCGGACTTGACCGAGGAGAGTTTTTCTTGTTCAAATTGTTTGTTTATTACATTAATAGCTCACCTATTGTGATCCATATATTCCTAACTCATTGAACATTCAATTTCAAGCCCACTCTCTAACAAATTCATTGTTTTGGGCTCATTGGGCCATGTTCATCCATCTTTAGGCTGAGGAGCAAACGTGCTCATACAATTAGCGTCGTATGTGGGAATTTAAACATTCTTGAGCTTGTTCAATCATGGTGGGTTTAGGGCCAAACCATGAAGAATCTATAGGATCCCAATGCCAAGATCATTTCCTTAATCTTCAACGAAGGAGATATCGTGGAGTTAGTGTACACACCACTCATACTAGTGGGAGTCATTCCAAAAGTGGGAGTCATGTGTCTCGTGGAGAAGACACTAGAAACATGCAGCTGGAGATAGATCATTTATGGAGAAAGCTACACCATAAGCAAAGGAGGGGGACTCCTTCAAGCTTGAAGTCTCAGTCTGATGAGGATGACAATTATAGACCTAGGTCAAGGATTCCCTCCAGTGACCCAAAAAGTTAAATTGGGCGAATTAATTACCCGTCTAACCAACGCATGGGCTACATTATTTTCTTGACAGTGAACACAAACAAAACTAATGCGAGAGAAGAAAGAAACTAGAAGTTTTACATCTTGAATTAAATGCCCATGTAAAGCTAAAGAAGGTTCGTGACTTGTAAGGTCCTTGAAGATATTGTTCGAGTCCCCCTAAAAAATAGCTTGAGTGATGCTTATCTCCAAAGCAAATTCTATAACTATTCTAATTGCCAAAGCTTCAACTTGAGCAACCGTAGCTGGGAGGGTGATTTGTTGCAACAAAGAGGCCATGACAGCTCCCTTTGAGTTGCATATCACTACTCCAATTCCATCTAGGTCCAAAGGTTTCCACTTACTTTGTTGTATGTACTGGGTAAATGAAGGGTTTCATAATTTGAAACTTGAAAGCTCCTATTAAATTAATTTAGCTAGGCTTGTGCATGTTATTAGTCATTACACAATTGATTTAAAATGCAACTTCCAACTCTTAGAGCATCCACAGCAGTTGTGGCATAATTTATGTCATTTTGCCACACCAAAAGCCTACTTTATTATTTTACCACATCATTTTACAACATCCTATTTATCAGATGTTTTATCATTCAATTCTATACATTAAAATAATATTTACTACACATTAAAATAATATTTACAACTCATCAAACAAAATCAACAGTCACCACACTACAGCCAACAATCAACAGTCACCACCACACAACCACCACAACTAAAAACACAACTCAAAGCAAACCTAAACAAATCCAGCCAAATTCCACAAAAAACAACCATAACCCCAACCTAAACAACCCATCAAATCCCATCCAAATCCTTCACGACCTAAACAAATCCCAGCCAAACCACAACCCAAACAAATCCCAGCCAAATCCCAACCCAACAATCAACAGCCACCACCACAACCAAAAACACAACTCAAAGCAAACCCAAACAAATCCAGCCAAATTCCACAACAAACAACCATAACCCCAACCTAAACAACCCATCAAATCCCAGCCAAATCCTTCACGACCCAAACAAATCCCAGCCAAACCCCAACCCAAACAAATCCCAGCCAATCCCCAACCTAAACAAATCCAGCCAAATGCTCCGCGACCCATAAATTGCCTCAACCAATCACCGACCCAAAACCCCAACCCAACCAACCCATCAACAAACAAACTCAAGTAACCATCGGACCAAAACCCATAATGCTGCCACAACCAACCTCGACCCATAATATCGCCAACCCAAAATGTTGACCCACAACCCACAAAAGCTTCAACGACCAATACAACAGACCCATACCCACCCACCGCCAACCCATCCATCGGAACCCATAGCCTAGCCTATTCGAACCCACCCACTTCCGTCGGAACCAAACTCAGCTAATAAGCTCAAAGGAAAGATACCCACCGAAGAACGTGTCTTTAGCATCCAACTCGTTGTCAGGTTCGATCCCAGACTCGATCATCGGCGTCAACGTCGGCGTGGAAGAGCAGTAAGGGTTAGCGTTCAGAGGAGAGGATTGGGGTGAGAGAGATGAGAGAGTGAGACTGACGGAGAGATAAGAGAGAAAGAGGAATAAAAATAATAATAAAAACTTTTGCCACATCTGTCTGTACAGTGGCAAATATGTGAGGATATTGTAGCATGTTGCAAAAATTATAGCATTTGGAGCATTTGATAAATGGGATCAAATGGTGTTTGGTGTGGGATATGTGCTAAATATTTAGCATTTGGCACATATCCCACATCTGCTGTGGGTGCTCTTATACATGTTTGTTTGGGATATAAGTCAACTTTTTTGCTCTTTTTTTTATCTATTTGTGGGCCCTATGTGAGTCACTTACTTATTTTATTTAATTTTTACTTATTTTTCTTACTATTTGTTAGTCCCACATAAGTCATTTACTTATTTTATTTTATTTTTACATTTTATCTATAATACTTTTAACAAAATGACTTATAAGCTGTTTTCAAATAAACACTAAATATGAAAATTAAATTTTAGCTACGCATTAACTCCTTTGTAAATATGAAAGTTAAATTTTAGCTACGCATTAACTCCTACAATATAATAGAATATAATTTATTAATTTTGCCGTATCTTTTCAACCAATCCCATTTCCATATAGCTGAGATGGGACCATTGTATTTCAAGTTCTAACATAACTACTAAACTATATGAGTTTCAGTTATTTCTACATCTACAAATTTTATTAAAATTTTGATTTTAATGTAGTTGATAGTGAGTTATAGCCTACAATTTTCATATGAAATTCATAATTTTTTCTCCATTACTCATAATTGATGACATAAGAATTGTGACACCAAAATTGTGTTCACATAATCTCCGCAAGTGTATTTTTGATGTGAAATTTTCATATACGTCTAACTCTCCCTCACTAACATATGGGTTCCACTGGTGTTTTACCCACAAGTGAAAGAGACGCATTACTTGGGCAGATGCCTTCTCCTGATTTTACCCTTGAATTATTATTTATTTCTAAAAAGAAAACCTAGTTTAGAGCAATTGCATCAGTCATTGCAAAATACAAAAAGTACAAAAATTTACACAACATAGCACAAAAAACACCTGCATCAGACCATGTAAAACTTTGTAAATATCCAAACTTGCTACATTAACCGTGCATATAGCTTTGCATCTTATTATTTTATTAATTTCCCAATTTGGCTCCTTTTTCTCTCTCTCTTCTCCCTTTGAAACGAACTCAGCTTATTTTCTTCTCCCTCATCTCTTTTTTCTCTGTTACAGAGCAACACACCCACAAGGACAATCCAACACAGAGATAGACAAACACACCCACACAGACAAACAACAGATAGCTTATGGATCGGCAGCGCTGGTGGAGATGTCGTTTATGGGTCAATGGAAGTGGATCAGTGGTGGAGATTAGCATTTCTAGGTCGATTGGATTGGTGGATCGATGCTTGTGGAGGAGATCACTGCTTGTGGAGGAGATCGGTCATTGTGATAAGGAAGGAAATATGTCCGTGAGAGAATGAGAAACAGAGAGAGCGTGAGAGACAAAATCTAGTTTGAGATTGAGAGATTAAAGAGATAGAGAGAAAGTGAGAGATAGAAAGAAAGATGTAAAATATGAGTTTGAGAGATTAAAGAGATAGAGAGAAAATAAAAAAGATAGAGATATAATGACAAAAAATAAAAAGATAAAATAATAATAAAAAATGAATTAAAATAATTATTTAAATAAAATTAAGTGTTTAATAAATAGTCTAATGTTGGTGTTTTGTAAAAATAATCATGTAAAATAATAAAAAATAAGGTAAATTTTTATTATAAAATAGAAGAAAAATTTTGGACATACTGGTGCGGATGGTCTGAGATTGGTCTGGCCCTGGTCCTTTTTTTTTTTTAGCACTTGTATGTTTTTATTTAGTACCACGAAACTCTTAAAAAATAAAAATAATATAATAAAACGAATAAAAGGATGAAAAAAAAGTTACTGTCAATACTCAAAGCCCAATAGATTCTAATGACGATAACCAATTTAAACGTGTACCGTTAGATTGCTTTGCAAGTCCACATCATCCATTTATTATTCACATCAAACGGCTCCAAATCCAAGGCAAACAATCACCTTAACTACATCTACGCTTTTTCTCTCACATAATTGACGCCCTCAGCGTACCAGTACTCATAAATCTAATCTCCCTCACTTTCTTCCCTCCTTCTTCTTCTCCACAATCGTACCGGGTCTATCTCGGCCGTATCGGACTACCCAAAAAAAAACCCGAAACACCATGGCCGAAACACAGCCTGAGTCCCAGACTTCGACTGAGTCTGTGACCGACACTGAACCCTCACAATACTGGTGCTACCGCTGCGAAAAACGCGTCACCGTCGAAACCCTAGATAATATCCCAATTTGCAACGAGTGCAAGAACGGTTTCGTCGAATCGCTTCCCGCCACGTTGCCCTCTCCATCGACTCCGCCTTCTGGAGCGTCCGATCAGGTCGATGATCCAACCTTCAGCTCTCAATTCCTTCAGGTTCTCCGCTTGATGGTGCAGGCCGCGCGTGACGAGGACGCGCCTCCGCCTCCTCCTCGTGACCATTCGCCTGACGACGATTTCCTCAGGATTGAGCTTGATGGATGGTATAACGATGAAGAGGATGAGGATCCGAACAACACCGAGTTTCAGAACCACGAGGAAGAGGAAGAGGAAGGAAATGAAGATGAAGAGGAGGACGAAGATCGCTCATCTGATAACGAGGACCAAGAAAATCGAGATCGGCAAGAGAGAGAGGAAGATGATGAAATACAACGGCAAAGGCGGCGTGATCTGTTCCGGCTTCGGCACCAAGGCGTTATACCTCGGCCACGGAGCGGCCGTAACCGGATCTTGGATTGGGCCGAGATTCTCATGGGCCTGGAGGACACCTCCATCGAATTCCGCCTCGAAGTTCCTGAATCGGACCGGTACGTCGGCAATCCTGAAGATTACGTCGACGCCGAGGGCTACGAGGCGTTACTGCAAGCCTTAGCGGAGAACGATATCGGCGCAAGAAGAGGCGCGCCGCCTGCTTCAAAATCGGCCGTCTCGGCTTTACCGACGGTGGTGATTGCGTCGGAGATAGAGGCTTCAGTCTGCGCTATATGTAAGGACATGGTCAATGTTGGCGAAACCGCCACTAAATTGCCGTGTGGTCATGATTACCACGGCGATTGCATCGTGCCTTGGCTCGGTTCCCGGAATTCTTGCCCGGTTTGTAGGTTTGAGCTTCCGACGGATGATCCTGAATACGAAGAGGAGAGGAAGAAGACGGCGAAGGCAAGTGCCGGTGGAGCTTCCGGTTCTGGCCGAAATAATTCCGTTTCGGATTGATTATCCAATCGAATCGGTATGTTTTTTTTTTTTTTTTTTAATGTGCATTTTAAAGTTGCTTATGAACTTTTGGATGTTTGTTTGGTAGTGGGATTAGATTTGAAATATGTTTCCATTTTCTTCTGAATGTAAATAATATTTACTCAGTTTGGTCTTGCTTATTTTTCAATGTCATACCCTCTGAGAATATTAGCACTTTGCTTAGTTTATTAGTTGAATACTAGTGGAAATGGTCTTTAAACTTTAGCATTCGCTTGGTCTCAATGTAAACCAATGAATTTTTGAACTTTTTTTTGTTTCATTCACACATGGGTACCATCTGTATAAGGCAAAAGAGTTGGTTGAGTGGAGAGAAACGTTTAAACAAATACTAGTGTATATTATCGTCTGTTAGCATGGTTTCTTGGATTTGTTGTTAGTTACTTAGTTTTGGATGATGGCAATTCCCTTTTGAGATTTTTGCCTGCCCAACTATCAGTCATGTTTAGTATAAGATATCATTTTGGCTTTTTCCTATTCTTTTTCTTAACTTTTTCGTGTTTAGGCTAGAGCAGATTTGCTTGCGTTTTCACATATTAAAGTGGCCTCTGATTAGATTCCAGCCTTTGCATAATTATATTTGGGACCCTAAAACCCTTGAGCCATATGCCTTTACCAGTGTGTCTCATGCTTTTAGTTGTCTCTTAGTTATCATTTGATAATATGCATGTTTCTGTAACCACTCTCTCAATACCAGGAAAGAAAAATGAGCGTTTTTGAATGTGTGTTCTTGTGTAAGAAATCTGGAAAGGGAAAAAAGAAATATGAGTGTATATATTATAAACTTGCATGGCTGCTCTTGGGTTAAACCTCACAGACAAAAGTTGTTTTAACTGTCAGTAGTAGCAGCACAGGCACAAACTAGATTATATGTATAAGCAGTGTTCTTGCAAAAGCCTGCAATTAAATCTGGACCAAATTGGCTATTGCATTGTTGGTCAATTGTCTGCACTGTGTTCAATAACTGGAAATAGTTGCAGGAATATTTTGTTTTATAGTCTTTCATGAACATGTCTTATCCAATTTATGTTAAGCAGGTGGGTGCATTTGTAACATTGGACATTTGTACGGCAAGGCCCTAGCTTCCTAAGATGCGATTACTGATAAGGGATGTTTGTTTAACGGTGTTTTCATCAATCTTGAAATTGTTCGAAATCAAATAGTAAAACATACATTAGTTTTCTTCTCTTTTTGGTTAAAAAAATAGAACTATATGTATACATACAAAGAGTGAGGATGTATGTAGCAAGCATTTTAACCTTATTACTATGTTTTGTTAAGGAAATCAGAAATGTTAACCAATGCTCTAAGGGCATTGGTTTAGGTGCTATTTTTAGAAACATTTTATTGGGAGAATAATAAAACAATAAATATTGTTGATAGCTTTTTATATTTTCCATGAAAGTGGTGTCAAAACTTTTCTATTATGGTTTATTAACAATTGCCCTAAGGGCATCCATTAACATGACCCATTTTGTTATTATTTTTACCTATTTTGTGTGGCTTGACTATTAGTGTCCTGGTAAATTGTGACCTGAACCTTCAGCCTTCACCTTTATGAATTAAGGTGATAGTTAAAACTTCTACAATAACTCTATACAGCCCCCTTTCCCATCTTGTTCACCTGTTGTGATTGGCTCCCCACAATCTGTTGCTGTCTCTGATAGTTTGGAAAGCCTTTCCAGATTCAGCCAATACTAAATTAGTATTATTGTACCTTTGTGTTTTGATTATTAAAAAAAATGGTAAACTACGTATTTGGTCCCTATCTTTTACACCATATTTCAATTTTGTCTCTTACCCTTCAATTTCAATTTTGTTAATTTGGTCCATAACCTTTCAGTGCCTTGTCAATTTAGTCATTGCTGTTAATTTTTAAATGGAAATTGTTGACATGGTAAATGGCCAAAATAAAAAATTAGTTTATTGCCACATCAATGGAAACTAATTTTTTATTTTGACTATTAGTCACGTCAGCAATTTCCATTCAAGAGATAACAGCATGGACTAAATTGACATGGCAATAAAAGGCTAGTGACTAAATTGACACAATTGAAAGATTAGAGTCCAAATTAAAATATGGTGTAAAGGTTAGAGACCAAATACGTTATTTAACCTTAAAAAAAAAACCACATTAGCATTATTTTCTGCCAATCTTTTGCTAGAAGTGTGTCACATTAGTTGTCAATCACAAAAGTTCCCTTATATTTTTTTTCATTTGTTTACAAAGCAAATTTTTATCTGAAATTTGAGGATCTTAAAATATGATAATATTTGAACATGTTATCATTTGTTTACAAAGCAAAATTTTTATCTGAAATTTGAGGATCTTAAAATATGATAATATTTGAACATGTGATAATAGCTGTATTATACAATATGATCATTATTTGATAGCTGTCACTATATATAGAATTCACTGACAAAAGAAGACTAGTTCATTGAAACTACAATTAAAATATGATGATGGTACAATAATTGTTGTATACTTTGATTTATCCAAAAAAAAAAAAAAATCATTGTATGACAAAAGATGGTGGGGGTTCTATTTAATCTAATAGATGAAGTGATTTTGATGGGCGCATGACCTAAAGAGATTTGATTGCTTGCAAACACAGGAAGTACCCATTAACCTTCTTACTCTTGAATTCAAATTGATTTGTTTACTTCCATCGTAATGAAGATTTTAATTTAATAACACAAATAATCTGTTAAAAGCAGGAGTTTACCTTTTATTGTATTTGATAATCTTTCAGAATCAGAATTTTCTGTGTGCACACATTGGAATTACACCAATAGCCTAGGGTACCCCTTTGGATACCATGTCACTGATATTGATGGACCATGAATTCTCTTCTACATCATCATTGTTTGGCAATCTTTTCTTAATCCAGTGTGTTAGTTATCAATTGGCAGTGCAAAGCTTGTGATTCTTGTGCATGATGGTGAACTGAGTTTGCCAATTCTGATTGTAGAATATCGATGAAGGTAAATGACAAAAACTTAATCATAAAGCTTTGATTTGGCATTTTGCAACTTTAAGGACTAGTATTGATGCTGTGACTTTTCCATTTCAAGTGTGTGTTTAGATCAACTAAAGGAATATGTCTAGATATTTGGGCTTTCCTACCGTAATTATGTTAAAATATAAAAGGTTGATTATTACATTAGAGGTGTATATCTTACCAGTCATTCAAGACAAGATATACCACAATTTTGGTAGGGACTTGGCTCCAGGAAGGGCCGGTCCACCAAATTTGACAAATATATGTACGCCCCACGTTTTTTCTTTTTAACAGCTTTTACAGTTGACAAATGCTGTTAGAAGAGACATAAAAATTCTGATTTTTTTTTCTACGAAAGACTTGAATGGGTGTAATTAGTGGACTTCATATCCTTTCACAGGCGGAGGTATCAGATCCAAATCTTTTAAGTGCGGGAATTACTAAGGTGCTTTTTGAATCTGGTATTTGCCAAAAAAGTGAAAGAAAGAAAAACTAACATATTTGATGAATTGATTTGTTTGTTTGATGTTTACAAGCGAATTAATTCTGCACGTACAATATTGATGCTTGTATTATTGTATTTGAGGAGATATCTAGGCCTTTAATAGTTTAAATTAATTACCTTGGCTTTAATCTTCATTCTTCATAGTTCATACAGTGTGGGGAAATGTTGGGTCCCACGCCGTAACGAGGCATACGGTGAGCACGGTGGGAGTGGAATATACAAAACGGAGACTTCTATTCTGTTCAATATTTATGAATGACAAAAAGAGGAATACGAGTGATGATACAGAATTTTTCCCAAGTTTCACAAGTCAACTGTTGATTCTCGTAATAAATTTAAAAAAAAAAAAAAATTCACAAACTGTTATTATGGGATTAGTGATTAGCGTTTCTTGTCCGGATCTATTACTAGCATCATTTTTATTATCTACAATTTGTTAAGAAAAAAAGAAAAAACGGTAACTCTAGCTTTATTAGAGAAATACTGCTCTATTCAACTCTAACTAACCAACCAACCCTTCTAAAAAAGAAAAAACTAAGAAACTAAGAATAATTTTATTCTTTTATTTTATATTTTTAAATGAAGAAAAACCTTATACAAGCCATGGCAATGAAAGTTACTTGTCATCTATTCTTGTTGATGGCAGACTTGGGGGCAGCTAAATCTACGTGTTCATCCCAGCTAATGAAAAAAAAAAAAAATCTTGTTTAACATGATATAAATGGTCGCTAAAATTCACTATGATTTATTTCTATCGATCAGGAGGATCACATGTAATTTGAAATAATATAAGGCATAAATTTAGCATTAAATAAATTAGATGGACATGTGACATGCTTTTATTTGTGGAGTATATAGTAGAGTAGGAAGTGTGGAATAGAAGATTTGGACTCGTAATTTGAACCTAATAAACTTCATTCCCATTCAAATAGGATTGGTTGAGATCTTGTCATGGTGGTTAAAAAGGCCATTCTCTCTTTTTTCTCTCCTCAAATAATTGTTGGAAGTTTCAATTAGATGCCGTTCTTTCTTGCTATTTAGAGGGTATCTCTTGAGGTGGTTTCATGACACTACCTTCTCATAGTATGTGAGATCCACACGTGTAGAACCCAAATATGTTGTGAGAGACAACTCTCTCAAAAAGATACGTTTTTCTTACCATATTGTATGCAAACAAAATCAAGCGAGAGCTTTCCAAGCTTCTCAACAATTGGAAATATTTTTAGGATCCTCTCTAGAATAAACAAATTAGTGATATGCTTTACCAATTTGAGTTTCTAATGGCATAAATTAGGGTTGAAAGTTAAAAAGTCCAGTGTTGCAACAACAAAACTTCCAAAAGGGGTGGTCTATTTTTTAATAGTTTTATATTTATTGTACTTTTATATTATTCTATCATTTTTCTCAAATATCATATTCTTACTAGCCTCATCACACGCACTTTGTGTGTACGATGAGGCTTCTTTTTTTTGGTTGTCTAGTGTCATAATTTTCCTTTTAAAAAAAATTGGATGAGTTTGTTTTGAAGACATGGATTAGTAGGAGAGTATCCTATTTTATAGACATTTTAAGTGGAGTTTGAAATATAATTTTACCTTGTTTTCCTCAAGTTTTTTCCCATTAAGGGTCCATTTAGTTGGTGAGGTGGAAAAATAAGAGAATAGAAAATGGTAGGAGAATGGAAAAGTGGGAGGATAGAAAATATTTTAATTTCTCTTCTTTTTGTTTGGTTGGGAGTGGAAAAGTGGAGGGATGAAAAAAATGAGTTTGAATAAATTTACTCATATACTATTGTTAAAGAATGATGCCCAATTAAAACAAAATAGTGACAAATAACCAAAAACAAAAAAATCACCCAAATTTATTAAAAAAAAAAAATCATGTCCCAAAAAAAAAAAATCATGTCTAGTTTCAAAAAAGAAAAAAAAAAAAAAACAACTATCACGCCGGGCCTTGGAAAATCAAAAGAAAAAAAAATAATTTTAAAAAAAAGAAAGAAAGAAGAGGCAATGTTACTGCCCAAGAAAAAAAAAAAAAAAAGAAAAAAAAAAAAAAGAAAAGGTGGCATGCCCAGGCCCTAGAAAATCAAAAGAAAAAAAAAGGGAACGTTACTGCAAAAAAAAAAAAAAAAAGGCAATGTTACTAACTAGAAGGAAAAAAAAAAAAAAAAAAAAACAGCTGGACGAAGCCCATGTGTGGATGCACATAGACATTTTTGTCAATCAATAAAAAATGCATCCCCAGTCAGTGTTCTCCCCATTTTGGGGAGAAAACATTTTGATAAGCCAGGGAGAAAATAAGTGGGCCCCACCGTTTATTTTCTTTCCTCCCCACTCAACCAAACACACTTCAAAAAAATTTTCCTTCCCATTTTCTCTCCATAGTTTTCCATTTACCATGTTTTACCTTCAAACAAACACACCCTAAATGTAAGATTTAAGGGTATTTATGAACTACATAAAAATTTAGTTCAAAGAGGGAATTCCTCTTATAAATAATATAGATATCACATCCTCTCTAGAATAAACAATATTAGTGACATGCTTTCGCAATTTGAGTTTAATGGCATGAATTAGGGTTGAAATTTAAAAAGTATAGTGTTGCAACAACAAAGTTTACAAAAAGGGTGGTCTATTTTTATTTATTTTTTTAATTTTTAATACTTTTATATTTATTGCACTTCTATAATATTCTATAATTTTTTCGAATATTATATTCTTATATCACTGGACGTAAATATATAAATACATGCCTCTTTTCTCTTTAATGAAGTGATTCAAATCCAGGCCCCTCTTTCTAGAATAAACAATATTGGTGGCATGAATTAGGGTTCAAATTTAGTGGCATGTATAGATATCACATCCTCTCTAGAATAAACAATATTAGTGACATGCTTTAGCAATTTGAGTTTAATGGCATGAATTAGGGTTGAAATTTAAAAAGTATAGTGTTGCAACAACAAAGCTTACAAAAAGGGTGGTCTATTTCTTATTTTAATTTTTAATACTTTTATATTTATTGTAATTCTATAATATTCTATAATTTTTTTTGGATATTATATTCTTATATCACTGGACGGAAATATATAAATATATGCCTCTTATTAGTGAATAAATATATGCCTCTTTTCTCTTTAATGAAGTGATTCAAATCCAGGCCTCAACCCTTTCTCATCATAATCTCTTGTTCATTCATTTCTTAAGATGTGATATAAAATTTTATCAAGGGCTATAATTGAAAGCTCAACATAGTAATGGAGCATTGGTAATGCTATAAAAAAGTAGCTGATCTTTCATATCAAATCTGATCATGGCATGCTGGATTTGATTTATATATATATATATATATAGAGGCGTGTTTTAATCTAAATCTTATAACGCATATATCAGACACTTATTTATATTGAACTTAATTGTCACTATAAAATTTATATTTTATTGATTAATGTTTTTGAATTTGATAGGAAACCTAACATCTTCTAAGATAAATAATTAAATATAAAAGAAACTTACCTAAGCAATTGTATATAAATTTTGCCCAAGTTACGTAAAAAAATTATGAGTTTTAGTTAGCTTAATTTGTAAATTTTATTGTCGTTAAATAAGAGATTTGAAGTTTGTCGGGGGCAGTTTTTGCGTGTAGTCACGTGTCTTCCGTTGAAGGTGTGACTTTTCTAGGCTCGGATTTGTTTTGGGGAGTCCAATCCGGAACTCGACATTGGGCTGCATAGACCAATGGCTTCCGGTGCATTTTAAGACTACAAAATAGATAAAACCCAAAGTCTTAGAATCATGATAATGGTTGAAATAAAATATATATATATATATATCTGTAGGGTTAGGATTTGTGGGCCAAGCCCAAAACAATAAATTTGTAGAGTATGGGTGAAAGAGTTAGGTTAAGTATTGGATTGACAACAACGAATCACAACTTTCAAACACAAGCCAACATGAATTTACACGTAAAACCTGAAAATCTGAAGAGCTATACTATTGTTTATTTGATGAACAAAGGTCTTAGGGTTACAGTCAAGTTCTCTCTTTCTTTTTTTGTTCTTCCTCCCCCCTTCTCGTTAGGAGCCTTCTTCCTTTATATAGCCACCCTTCTCCTCATCTCCATCGTCCACTTGTTCCTCATCCACGAGTTTGCTTGAGTACATGTCACGTTAAGCATCTTCTTTTAACTCTGTGTGAGTGGCGGTAGGTTAGGATGCACTGTTCAGGGGTCTTCTCCACATAAATGCGGCTAGAAAAGTTGCTGCAGAGTATTAAATACGGTGGTAGCAGCTTTCCCCTTAGATATTTCTCCATCCTTATCGTCTCCCAGCATACTTAGAGCTTATCTTGGTCAGGTGGAGTCCTCGGAAGGTCATTTTGGCCTTTCACACACTCAATTGATTTATAATATTCGCGTCAGAGGATTACAACCTCTTTGGACAGGAGATATCCTCTTCGGATTGTAATAATTCTTCCTTCTGAGGGTCCCACTTCCAGATAGGCCTTGCCTTTTCCATCTCCTTCTTCTCGGTCGCAAAATAGCTCTTCTATGGGCTTTCGGCCCATTATGTTGGGCTGGGCCCTTTTCCCCCCACAATAGCCCCTCAAAATTTTAATTTTTCCCTCGCATCCGAGGAGAAAAAGTAAGATTTTGATCTGCCACGCAAGGAAAAAGAGATAAAAATAAGGAAAAAATAAATAAATTTAAAAGGGGGAAGTCATAAATACCCCCGTTTACACGCGCGCGGGCATAGAGACGCGCGCTTCATTATTGCCGCTGTCAGTCCCATATTCCCAAAGCGCTATATTAATTACTCCAGGCGGCTTTTTGTCCTTTGCATCCAACGGTGGGTTGTTGATCCAATGGCCAGGGTTCTTCTTCGGGATTTGGACGGAATGAATGACACCGTTTCATCTGTCTCCGTATATAAACCTCTGAAGGAGGTTATTTTTCTTTACTTTACACATTCTCAGAGTACCCAGAGCATTCTCAGAGCACCCAGAGAGTCCTTTCCTTCGAAAGCCTTTCACGCCTCTTCGGATTTCTGCGTTCTTTGCCTCCAGGATCTACAAAGACTTCATTTCGAGTTTAGGGATTTTACTCCAATCCTGTTTATGTAAGTTTCGGCACCTCCTAATCCTTTATTTTCTTTTCGGCTAATGTTTTCTTCCCTCAAAACCCTTCTTCTGTTCATTGCTTCAGTTATTCTCTTAGAAATGGGCAAATTCCAACTTCTCGTCGATAGTCCGGCGTTGATAGAGGAATTCAAGCGAAATTATGGTATCCCGCGGGGGGTAAATCTGAGATATTGCCCTCTAGAGAGGATATTAACGGTCCGAAGAGAAGGAGAGGTCGTAGTTCCAATGATAGCCTTCATTGAAGGGGGAATGACCCTCCCAATGGGCTCCATCACTTTAAACTATCTTCGCAACCACAGACTCTCTCCTGAGCAGTACGCGCCCAACACCTTTAGGATATTAAAGGCCATCGATGCCTTGAACGAACAGTTAGGACTAGGGCTGACCTGGCATGACTTAGCATACATGTATGAATGTTATAGCCAAAAAGGTGCGGGATACTATCTCAAATCCCGATCTGACGTCGTTAGACTGTTCTCCTGCCTTCCCAAATCGAATAAAGGGATGAAAGACGACTACTTGATCGTCTCGGGCGCATGGCATGACGGTCTACACTGTCCGACCGAGCCAGGAAAGCCAGGTGTGACTTCTTAGACTTAGGGTCTCTAACAATAGTCTTAGGGCCTTCATTCTCCATAGCCTGTTCTTTTTTATATCATCCTGTTTCAGTTTTCTGACCCGACCTGTTTGTTTGTTTTACAGATAAAACACATACTGCTCCTCGGCTCAGCCTTATTAACGCCCCTGCCCTCAATTACCTACTACGTTCGGAGATATTCATAAGCGAGGACAGACAGCTGCGGTCCATCCCACTCATACTCGGCTACACGCCCAAGAAAGCAGACATCCAGCTAGCTGGTAACGCCATCACACAAGGTGATCACCGGCTACGACGAATAGACGTTGCTCGGAAAAACTTTTTGGCCCCATACGACCTCGCACCTGTTCCACACCCCAACCCTCAAGGCGTTCCTTTGCTAATCCGACCAGTTCAACAAGTCCCTCTCGAACCGGCAGCTGCAGGCGAAAGGGTCGGCTCCTCATCCACTTCATTAGAGGAGCAGATTGACAAGTTTAGATTTGAAGGGGACACTCCAGGGGGGTTCAGATAATACCCTCTCCAGACTCCGAAGAGGAACCTGACAGGTAATCCTGCATCCGCCCACCCCTGCTGCTGACTACAGTCCCTGAGAATTCTTCAGAAGAAGAAGAAGAAATGTCTAACTTGAAACTCCTTCTGAAGAAAAGGGGTAATAAAGCTGAGTCTAAGGGGACGGGGACCTCTCGGCTAGCGGTGAATCTACCTCCACCTCCACCCCCACCTCAGGTCTCTGATCCGGCTCTAAAACCGATACCAGATTTGAAGAAAAAGAGGCTTATCGAGCCCGAGGAGCGGGAGGTGGTGGTACCACTAAAGGTCAAGCAGCAGAAGGTGGGAAAGGACCACCGCAGCAAGAGGGCCTCTTCTGTGGAGAGTAGGGAGGAGCCCCTAGTGGCCGACGTGCGCCGAGGGCAACGCACGTGGTCTCCCAGGCTGGAACTTGATGGTGTTCCTTTTTCCTGGGAGACCTCTGTCAGGAATTACGATGGGGGTAGAGCTGGGCTCATAGCTGAAGCGCTGAAGCAACCACTGCTCCTCCCTTGAGACATGGAGTCATACAGGCGCTTCAGCTAGTATGATCTCTTTATGTCCCTGAAGAGGGACTTGGCCATGGTAAGCATGCTCATTCGGCTCCTCGGTTAGAGTATTAATTTCCTATATTTTTATGCTAACACTATTACCTTATTTGTTCAGATTACCCAGTAGGTCTTCGTGGCCGAAGAATGGAATCGAAAGGCTTATGTGGAAGCCCAAGCGGAGGCCCAGGCTAGGTTTGAGGCGGAAAGGGCATTGGGCAGCCTAAAGGATGAGGTCTCTCAGATCTCGGACCAGCTAAAGGGAGTGACCTAGGAAAGGGATAGCTTCCATGCTGGTCTTAGAAATGCTGAGACCCAGGCCGAAGCCCAACGCAAGCTGTTGAACGAAACTTAGAAAAATATGGCAACTGAGAAGGAGCTTGTGAAGGAGCTTCGCGTCGAACTCCTGAAGGCCAAGGAGGCTGTGAAGGAGGCTCGGACGGACGCTCAGCTGGCCAAGGAGGCGACCGAGGCCGAAAAGAAAGCGTCCTACCAACTGGGAGTGGAGACGACGGAGAAAGGTCTTACTGAGCAATTCGCTTCAGTCGCTAGGGACTACTGCGACATGACCTGGGGCAAGGCGCTAGATGCTGCTGGAGTGCCTGCTGACTCGGAACTGAGGCTGCCTGAGAATATCTTTTATGACGCAGACATTCGACAGCTTCCAGAGGCTGACGCCCCTCCTCCAACACAACTCCCAAAGGTCTCGGAGCAGCCTTTGGTTGACCAAGCTCCCCTAGTCATCCTTGAGCCTACCAAGGATTCCAACTAGCTAGGTGATCAGGGCCCCCCTACTGAGCCACATCAGGAGAAGGGCGAGGTCTTGGAAGGAAAGAAAACACCCTCGGATCTCCAAGACCAAGCCCCAACAAAAACTTAGGTTTTAGTTGTTTTGTTGTTGTTGTTGTGTTTTTTTTTTGTTCCCCCCCCCCCTTTTTGTAGGGGGTTGTAAACTGTCTTATTTTGATCAATGAAATAGTTTTTCTTTTGGCTTTTGTGTATTTGTTGCATGCTGTATGGTTTTCTTTTGTTACAAGTAACTTCACTTTGTAATTATAGCAATGGAGGCAAACATAATTACTTTGTCTTGCTGACAATATATGCAATTAAAATTGGTTCCGAAGAAGACAATACATAAAGGTTACTGTTAAAGGATGGCCGTAACAAATATTATAAAAGTGGACAAATCCTTTTGCATGTATACTTAGGAATGTTAACACAGGTTTAAAGTTGACAATAAACAGAGTCAGTAATGCCAGGCAAGATTTATTCTAAAAATAACTCAGTATTAATAACAGCACAACAGTATTAACTAACTAAAAATCACCTAGTCCGAAGATCACAAACACGATTGGGTTTAAGCATAAGTATTTAGGGAACCAATAGGGAGTGTTAACTAACCCAAAATCATTTGGTCCGAGGACTACAGGCATGATTGGGTTTAAGTTTAAACACTTAGAGAACCAATAAGAAGTGTTAACTAACCCAAAATCATCTGGTCCGAGGACTACAGGCATGATTGGGTTTAAGTTTAAACACTTAGAGAACCAATAAGGAGTGTTAACTAATCCAAAATCATCTGGTCCGAGGACTGCAGGCATGATTGGGTTTAAGTTTAAACACTTAGAGAACCAATAAGGAGTGACAAGTTATCATAATGAACGAAGAAACGATTCGATTAATAATAGTACCTCTTGAGATTATTTACATTCCAGGGGTGTGGTATTACATGACTATCCAAGTCCTCTAGGAAATATGCCCCAATGCCAGCACATGAAGTAATGCGATATGGTCCCTCCCAGTTTAGTCCTAATTTTCCCCAGGCTGGGTTTTTCGCAGTGCCGACGACTTTCCTGAGTACCAAATCACCATGTTCTAAGGGTCTTAGCTTGACGTTGGCATCATAGCCCTGCCTAAGCTTCTGCTGGTAATGCGCCAACCGAACCATTGCACTTTCTCTTCTTTCTTCAATCAAATCCAAGCTTGCTTCTAACAACTCATCATTGCTGGCCGGACTGAACAAGCTAGTTCTTAAAGTTGGGAAACCTGTTTCCAAAGGAATGACAGCTTCAGCCCCATAAGTCATTGAAAAAGGAGTCTCTCCAGTAGATCTGCGAGGTGTAGTTCTATAAGCCCAGAGCACGTGTGGCAACTCTTCGACCCACTTACCCTTCGCATCGTCCAGCCTCTTCTTTAACTCATTAACTATGACTTTATTAACTGCTTCAGCTTGCCTATTCCCCTGAGGAAGGAGTAGAGTATCTGTTCGTGATTCCTAGTTCGCTACAATAACTCCGAAATCCGTTACTGTCGAATTGTAAGCCATTGTCCGAAATGAGAGTATGAGGAACTCTGAAACGGGTGACAATACTCTTCCACACAAATTTTTGCACATCCACGTCTCGGATATTGGCCAAAGGCTCGGCCTCGACCCATTTCGTGAAATAGTCTGTGCCGACCAAAAGATACTTCCTGTTTACTGCAGCCTTGGGGAATGGACCCACTATGTCCAACCCCCATTGGACAAACAGCCACGAGCTAGATAGTGGGTTGAGGACTCCACCTGGTTGGTGTATGTTCGGTGCGAATCGCTGACATTGATCACACTTCTTTACATAGTTATGGGCTTCTTTTTGCATGTTTGGCCACCAATACCCTTGAGTAAGGGCTCGGTGGGCCAATGACCTGCCTCCAGTGTGACTCCCACAAATTCCTTCATGCAATTCCTCTAGTAGCAACTCAACTGCCTCTGGATGAATACACAATAGGTATGGTCCTGAATAGGAACGTTTGTATAACTTTCGGTCTTCGGACAGCCAAAACCTGGTAGCCTTCCTTCGGATCTTGTCAGCCTCTCCCCGCTCTTCCGGCAAGGTGTCATCCTTCAAGAATTTGATTACGAGATTTATCTAGCAGAAACTTTCTCGAATCTGGTGCACTCGGACTGCATCCCTTCCTGCTCCGGTAGGCTCATAGAGATCCTCGATGAGGATAACTCTTGGCAAGTCTTGCTCCGAAGAGGTAGCTAGTGTGGCCAAAGAATCTGCGTGCGCGTTACTACTTCTAGAAACATGTAGCAAGCTAAAAAATTCGAATTCCACCTGCAGACGTTTGACTCGATTCAAGTATCCTTGCATTCTTTCATCCTTCGCTTCAAACTCCCACTGTACTTGGCCCACAACTAATCTTGAATCCGAGAAAAACTCCACGGCCTTTCCTCCCATTCTTCGGACCATAGCCATTCCCATCAATAGGGCTTCATACTCTGCCTCATTATTGGTCGCGCCAAAATCCAGCCTTAGTGACTTTTCAATGATAATTCCTTTTGGAGATATCAGGACCAGCCCCACTCCAGAACCTTTCCGGTTCGCAGCGCCGTCTACGTACACTTCCCAACGGGCAGGATCTTGTTGAGAAATCATTCCGACGATTTTCCATCCATGTCTCCCTTTATCGTTACTTCTTCTAAACTAGGCTCCGTGAACTCGGCCACTAAATCTACAAGGATCTGCCCTTTGACTGAAGTGCGAGGCATATACTTGATATTAAAAGCTCCTAGAATAGTGCCCCACTTGGCTATCCTCCCCGTGTAATCGGCACTTCGAAGTACTGTCTTAAGTGGGAGTTGCGTGAGCACAACGACAGTATGTGCTTGAAAGTAGTGGGGCAATTTTCGTGTTCCGAGTACTACTGCCAAAATGGCTTTTTCCAATGGCAAGTATCTGATCTCAGCTTCATGGAGAGACTTACTTACACAGTAGACCGGCCTTTGTACACCTTGATCCACTCTTATCAGCACTAAACTTACAGCATAGGGGACCACTGCGATATAGACAAATAAAACCTCATCTGGTTCATGGCTAGACATAATTGGTGGCCGAGACAAGTAGTCTTTAAGTTGTTGGAAAGCCGAGGCACATACTTCAGTTCATTCAAATCCCTTCCACTTGTTGATCAGCGAAAAGAAGGGTTTACATCTATCCTCGGACCTAGAGATGAATCGGTTCAAAGCAGCTGTCATCCCCGTTAACTTTTGGACCTCTTTCGGATTTCGAGGAGGCTGCAGATTTTGAATAGCCTTTATCTGATCAGGATTGACCTCAATTCTCCTGTGTGTTACCATGTAACCCAAAAATTTGCCTGATCCCACACCAAATGAGCACTTCGACGCGTTCAAGCGCAACTTATGTCTCCTCAGGGTCTCAAAAACGTTATCAAGATCCTTCAAATGCTCAGAAATAACCTTGCTTTTAACCACCATGTCATCTATATAGACCTCAATGCTTTTGCCCAATTGTGATTCAAACATCTTGGTCATCATCCGCTGATAAGTAGAACCTGCATTTTTTAGACCAAACGGCATCACTTTATAGTGGTAATTACCAATGGGGGTAACAAAAGCGGTTTTTTCCTGGTCATCTGGGGCTAATGGTATCTGATGGTAACCTTGGAAAGCATCCAAGAAACTCATCCGAGGATGACCAACAGTAGCATCTACTAATTGATCAATTTTCGGCATAGGGAAAGGATCCTTAGGACAAGCTTTATTCAAGTCTGTAAAGTCCACACAAACTCTCCACTTTCCACTTTTCTTTTTTACCACCACAGTATTCGCCAACCATTTGGGGTAAAAAACTTCTTTAATAGCCCCAGCTTATTTGAGCTTCATCACCTCTTCCCTGGTTGCATCAGCATGCTCTTTGGATGGCCCCCGAGGAGGTTGCTTCTTTGGTACACTCAGAGGGTTAACCCTCAGATGATGGCAAATGAACTCCGGGTCCACTCCTGGGGCTTCATAAGTACTCCAGGCGAATACATCAATATTTCTTTTAAGGAAGTCAATTAGCTCTTCTTTCTCTGGTTAAGGTATTTGAGATCCGATTTGAAAATATCTCTCAGGATTGGTCCCAATTAAAACCTGTACTAAGTCCTCGCATTTAACGCCTTCATCATGACTCTCGACGGGTGACAACCGACCCTTTAATTGCTATAGGTCTCCCTCCGCCCCGGTTGAGGATTCAATCTCAGGCTCGTGTCGTATGGCGGCCACTAAACATTGCCTAGCTGAGGATTGATCTTCGCGGATCTCACAAACGCGCCCTTCGGAAGGATATTTGACTTTCTGATATAGAGTGGAGGAAATAGCCCCTAGCGTATGTAACCAAGGCCTGGCTACAATCGCCGTATAAGGGGAATAGACATCTACCACAATGAAGTCCACCTCAACTACTTCTGAGCCAGTCTGTACAGGCAGCCGTATCTGTCCTTTCGGAGTAACCATCCTTTCCTCGAAGCTGACCAGGAGAGAACAGTATGGAGTTAAGTCATCAAGTGTGAGATTCAGCCCCTTGAAGAGGTCAGGATACATGATCTCCACCGCGCTGCCCTGGTCCACCATCATCCTCTTCACATCATATCCCCTGATCCTGAGTGTGACTACCAAAGCGTCGTCGTGAAGCTGAATGGTCCCAGCTTTATCTTCATCCCAAAAGCCTAAAACGGGTGGGGCAGCCTGTCTAGAGCTCTTCGGATCTCAGCCAATATCCCTTACTGGCAGTCGAGCCACTGACATAACCTTGGTCGGCCAGGACCCTGTTCTTCCTGGCGCTGCAAAAATGACGTTAATGGTACCTAATGGGAGTTTCCTAGAATCTCTCTTTTCGGACTTAAAATTCGCTTGACCTCCTCGGCCACTGGAGTGGTGCAAAAGATGCCTCAACCTGCCTTCACGGACCAGCTGGTCCAAATGATCCCATAAGCTTCTGCAGTCTTCAGTGGCATGCTCATGGTCTTGGTGGTATTGATAATAGAGATTGTGATTGCGCCTCTCAGGGTTCCCTACCAGTTTACTCGGCCACCTAAAGAATGACTCGTTCTTGATCTTTTCCAGGACTTGATGAACGGGCTCTTTGAACACTGTATTGACTGCTTGAGCATTTGCTGAGCCTGACTGCCTGGCAAAATCTCTCCTCGGCTTATTGTTGTTATAACGATCCGACCTGAAGTCCTTCCTGTCCTTGGGGGTAACCTTATCCTTACCCTTCCCTTGCTGCTGATCTTCTTCAACCCTTTTGTATTTCTCAATACGGTCCATAAGCTGACGCATGTTAGTGACAGGCTTGCCGGATAAGGATGTTCTTAAACAATGATCAGTGGGGAGACCCAACTTAAACGTCTCTAAGGCTATTGCATCAAAGTTGCCCTCCATATCATCAAACATCTCCCAATATCTATCCGAATACGCCTTAAGTGACTCGCCCTCACGCATGCTTAAGGATAGCAGAGAAGACAAGGGCCTGGCCACCCTTCGACATGTGACGAAACGTGAACCAAAAGCATGAGTGAGCTCTTGATAAGAATCGATAGAGTCTGCTTTCAGGTTATCAAACCACCTCATGGCCACGGGTCCAAGACTAGAAGGGAATACCTTGCACATCAGAGCTTCATCTCTGGAGTAGACAGCTATCCTTTGGTTAAAATGGCTCACATGTTCCACAGGGTTCGTTTTACCGTTGTAAATAGTAAAGGTTGGCTGATTAAAACGCTGAGGAAGTTTCGCTCCTTCAATCCTGAGCGTGAAAGGTGACCTAGAGATTTGATTCAAAACCTTGCTCATGGCATCATTGTCGACCCCTCCATGTGGTGGCCCTTGAGGTTGCTTCTTACGAGGGTGCTCATCCTCATATGAAAAAGATTCGCTGATTGGAGTTCGAGACCTCTGCTCATAGGTGATGTCTTGTCCGTCATCAGAGTCGTCGTCAAAGTGCGAGGCAACGCGTTTTCTTTTCGCATGACGCAACTCCCTTCTTAACCTTTCAATCTCTGTTTGCATGCTGTTTTTCTCTGCATGAGAAACATGACTTCCGCCACGAGGTTGAGTTCGTTCAGTGTGTGTAGTATGCACACTGCCTTCACAGTCTTGCCTCCGCTCCAAATTGAGAAAAGGATCAATATGTTGGGACGCCCCAGACTCTGCCGGTTGTTGCCCTGGTTCAGCCATGATCAACTGCTGCTCCTTCCCCTTACACTCAAGCTCTTCCCACAGACAGCGCCAATTGTAGGGTTAAGATTTGTGGCCCAAGCCCAAAACAATAAATTTGTAGAGTATGGGTGAAAGAGTTAGGTTAAGTATTGGATTGACAACAACGAATCACAACTTTCAAACACAAGCCAACATGAATTTACACGTAAAACCTGAAAATCCGAAGAGCTATACTATTGTTTATCTGATGAACAAAGGTCTTAGGGTTATGGTTAAGTTCTCTCTTTCTTTTTTTGTTCTTCCTCCCCCCTTCTCGTTAGGAGCCTCCTTCCTTTATATAGCCACCCTTCTCCTCATCTCCATCGTCCACTTGTTCCTCATCCACGAGTTTGCTTGAGTACATGTCACGTCAAGCATCTTCTTTTAGCTCTGTGTGAGTGGCGATAGGTTAGGATGCATTATTCAGGGGTCTTCTCCACATAAATGCGGTCAGAAAAGTTGCTGCAGAGTATTAAATACGGTGGTAGCAGCTTTCCCTTTAGATATTTCTCCATCCTTAACGTCTCCCAGCATACTCAGAGTTTATCTTGGTCAGGTGGAGTCCTCGGAAGGTCATTTTGGCCTTTCACACACTCAATTGATTTATAATATTTGCGTCAGAGGATTACAACTTCTTCAGAGAGGAGATATCCTCTTCGGATTGTAATAATTCTTCCTTCTGAGGGTCCCACTTCCAGATGGGCCCTGCCTTTTCCATCTCCTTCTTCTCGGTCGCAAAATAGCTCTCCTATGGGCTTTCGGCCCATTATGTTAGGTTGGGCCCTTTTCCCTCCACAATATCTATATTTAGCATGATAGTTTTGATTAAATAGTGAGTTGATACGTTATTATTATGTTTATTAAGAGATGTCCAATATTAGAAAGTAATTAATTAAGTGTCATATGTCTAGTAATAGGATGAGTCCAAAATAGTCCATAACCAGCTGCAGTTTAGTTCATGTCCAATATAATAAGGTATGTCCAGCAATGGTTTATGTTCAAATAATGTATGTCCAGCAATGATTTATGTCCAAGTAATATATGTCTAACGGTAGTTCATGTCCAAATGATATATGTCCAACGGTGGTTATGTCCTAATAATATATGTTTAGTGGTGGTTTATGTCCAAATAATACATGTCCGGTAGTGAGATGAATTCAATTTATTAATATATGTGTTTATTAATGGAGCATTTATGAATACATGTTTATTAAATAGTGAGATAATATTAAAGTGATTTGCATCCAGCGGTACAGTGATAATGAGTTAACATATGCTTAATAATGTAATTTCAAAGATGGAGAAAACATTGACTTATTTTTTATGTTTCTGACTCCAACTGTATAGCATCACTTCATTTTTTATATGATTTGTGGCTCCAGCTGTATAGTGTTGCTTCATAGTTTGTGGCTCCAACCATATAGCATCACTTTGTTCTTTATATGATTCGTGACTCCAATTGTATGGCGTTAATGAGCTGATAACATTTCAGCGGTATAATAACATTAGTCAAGTGGTATAATGATAATGAATAAAATATACTTAATAATATAAATTTGAAGATAAAAATATAATGACTTATCTTCATAGTTTGTAGCTCCAATCGTATAATAGTGGACTTAACATTTTCAGTAACATGAGAAAATGAGTCTAGTGGTACAATATGATATTATGAGTCCTTTTATGGTGACTTCATGATTAAAAGGGAAAAATGGGTTCAATTGGAGGGAGAGAGAATATGTCTAGCCATGTGCATAGGCTGGTTAAGTTCATCCTCTTTATCATGCACTTAAATGATTTTTCCTATATAATACTCTTTTGGTTTTTAGTCAAATATAAGTGCTACTACCTTCCATAAGAAGAACTTTTAGTTTTAGAAATTTATGTCTTTCATGAGAATGACTTTAATATGAAATCATCGTGCCTTCTAAGAGGAGGACTTTTAGTCTTTAATGTTCATATGCCTTCCATGAGAAAGAGCTTTTGTAATGTGTTCTTGGAAGAGTGTTTGGTATCTTTTAAGATGTATGGGGATTGTAAGAAATATATATGTTTTGTGAGATATGATGTTTGTAAGATAGATTAGAAATATATGTAAGAAGTATGTATGGATAGTTTGTGAGGAATGTGTTTGTAAAATATATGGAAGTATGAGATAGATAATATGAAAGTTAAATATAGTAAATACATGAGCTTATAGTTGCTATTGGAGTTGTTTTTTGTGTTATGACATTGGTTATGTTGTTTTCTAAGAAGAGAGGTATTGTAAGAAAAATAGAGAAAGAGATGGAGATGTATTTATGGGCAGCAAAATGATAATATTTCAAAATAATAGAGTGTGGAAAAGATGGGCAATGGATAATGGTGTGGTGTAATAGGTGTGTTGTAATAGTGTTATCTAAGAAGAGATATTTTTTATAATAGGGATGGAGAAGTGTAGAAATGCTTAGAGATACGGGCAGCAAAGTGAATGAAGTTTCAAAATAAGAGGGTGAAAGAGGAATGGATAGTGGTCGTGTTAGTGTGTAGCTTGTTTCTCTTTATATAGAGCCAAGTATGTAACTAGATTAGAATTAGTTAAAGGAAAATTTAGCAAATAAGGAAAAATATTTGACAAAGTAAGTGGTTTCATTAGTGGGTTTTTGTTTTTTAGCCAAAAGAAGAAAGTTTGAGACTTTAATGCTGCTGAAGCTGCTGTTACAGCTGTCAATCACAGCTGTAGCTGCTGGATGATGTCATCTGAATGACATCTTCTGTTGGAGGAAAATATTTGGCATTAAATCAATGGTTTGGCTGAAAATGGTAAGATAACCTTTATGGGACTTTCCTATTTTTGGTACTACAGTTGGAGGCTAAGGATCTTAGCTTAAAATGGTAGGATTTCTTTTATGAGATCCTTACTTCTTTTGGTATAGCAGGCAATTGCTGGGATTGACCATTAATAGGCAAATGATGTCATTTTAGGATATGTTAACTACCTAAGTTGCTGTTGGAGTTATTGCAGTTACTACTGGAGCTACTGCAGCTTTTGCTGGAGTTGTTGTAGTTTCTGTAGGAGCTATTGCAGCTTTTGCTGGAACTATCGCAGCTTCTGCTAGAGCCGTTGTTGGTATTTCTGACTAAGTTTCATCTTTTGGAAAATTATATGTTTAGTCCATATATAATTTTGATAAGTAATAGACTAGTTGGTTGATATTTGATGAAGTTTTAGAGATGTAATTATGGTCTTTTTGTATTTTAACCAAATCTTGGAGAGTAAGGAAAACATTTAATGCTAGATATGATATATTAATATATATTTAGCCATGTGCTTGTAATTGATTTAAATGAAAAAAATAATATAATTTATATGAAATGCTATAATTACATTTTTAAACTTATATTATATGATGAACATTAATTTTTATATAAAGAGCATGAGGAGTTTTATCATTTTAAGTGTTATGTGATATGAGAAGCTTACCAAATGTTACCTATTGCACACTGACCCGTTAGAGTTCAGGGAATTGGGAAAGACATGCCAAGCAACATGCTTTTCTTTATCAATTTTGAACCACTGGAGCTTTACTGAACATACTTCTTAGCCCTCCAAACCACGACTCCCAAAATTCCCCTGATGAGACTTATGAGCTTGGATCATGAGCCGAAAATGAGATGTTGTTCCATGAGCTCGAATTATAGGCTTTTCTTCTTGAAATTTATGTAATTATCTTTGAAACCTAAAAACCCTACCTTGAGAGAATATCAGAATGGGGATCAGAAATATGAGAAATTTGAGAGTGTGAGAAAGTGTCTCTCTGATAGCGTAAAAGAGTTTGCTGAATTTTGAGATCCAGTCTCTATTTATAGAGGCTGGAATGCTTAAAAAATAAGTAACGATGAGTAGAATGTGAATCAAGATGCATCTTTTTGCGAAAAAGTTGAAAAGGATATGCCTTATCGTCACCCGAAGAGCGTTGGGCCAAAGCCCTTAAGGGTACCATTCAGCACTTTGGAAGTGTCGTTCAGCACTCCAAAATTGCCGAATGGTACTCTTGGATGCCTCGCACTTTCGTGTTCAGGTGCGTTTTGGACTCATTTTTTAGGTTTTCTTGAGCTAGGCCTTGTACTTAGACGTGTTTTCAATCCGTATTCTAGGATTTTTATCTCTTTTCTGGACAATTCAAGTCTTTTCAGTAGCAATTATCTTGTAAATAAGTACTTCAAAATAAATCTTAATAAAGCTCAGATTATCTATAATTTTATTGTTATCCAATTATCCCCCTTATTCCTATGCAAACAATCCTATTTTAGACACTAATTATCAACCAATCACAAAATTATTTAATTAATTTTAATTGTTTAGCCAATCAGAATTAGTTTAAATTAATCATGAGTGATCGACTCTACCTAGACGCAATGCATGCTAACCGTGCAAACTTGATCATGCGATATCTTTCGATCCAACAGTCCAATTTGGAAACCGGGCATATCGCCACGACCGTTAGAATCTTAAGACCATTTTTATGATATGCAATGAACAAATTAATGCATGTAATACAGTCATGATTTTTGGGGTACATGGATGGTCATTCTAGTCACTCTTTTTGATTGAATCATGGGTGCAAAATCGAGTGTCTACACTTGCCTGGTTCTTCGGACCATATACCTTGGGTAAATTAATGCTCCTTATTTGTTTAAGTGTTAAATAGAACCTCGGTCATGTTTGGTTCCTCGAACTACATACCTTGGGTAAATTAATGCTCTTTATTTGTTTAAGTGTTAAATAGAACCTCAGTCATACCTGGTTCCTCAGATCACATACCTTGGGTAAATTAATGCTCCTTATTTGTTTAAGTGTTAAACAGAATCTCGGTCATGCCTGGTTTCTCGGACCACATACCTTGGGTAAATTGATACTCCTTATTTGTTTAAGAGTTAGGTAGAACCTCGGTCATGCCTGGTTCCTCGGACCACATATCTTGGGTAAATTAATATTCCTTATTTGTTTAATTGTTACATAGAATCTCGATCATGCCTGGTTCCTCAGACCACATACCTTGGGTAAATTAATGCTCCTTATTTGTTTGAGTGTTAAACAAAACTTTGGTCATGCCTGGTTCCTCGGACTATATACCTTAGGTAAATTAATGCTCCTTATTTGTTTAAGTGTTAAACGGAACCTCGGTCATGCCTAATTCATCGGACCACATACCCTGGGAAAATTAATAAGTACTTTTTGTTTATCTAAATGTTCAATCTTTATCTCTACTTATGGATTCAAAAAAGACTAGTGTTTCAATTTTGTGGATCTTGGAATTCCCAATAAACCAAATCATATTTTGATTTGGCAGGTCATGTTTAAAAAAAAATATTTGGTAAACTTAATAATGATAACACATATGTGACAATACACACTTGGAGTTAACTGAAACTTTTCATAATTTTTCATTAAAGTTTTCCACTGATAAGAACAAACTTTAAAAAAAAAAAAAAAAAAAACAAGTAAAATAGAAAAGCAATGTCCTAAGTATTGACTGGTGGAGGAACATCGATGCTGGCTATTGATGGTGGGTTAGAATGCTTGGTTTCCTTCTCCTTGGCTGGTTCCAAAGCAATGCTAGTAGCATCATCATCGGTGGACTCGTTGGTCGGAGGAGCTTGGGAAGTAGTGGTTGGTTGGGAGGTTGGTTAAGCCGCTTCCCATAAGGCTGGAGGTTAGAAGATATTCTCGGTTTTCCTCAAGTCCGAGGAAGCATCCACCCCGACCAGGTTCAGTGCTTCAGTCCATACCTGAAGGCAGTAACCTCGGCAAACTTCGATGATCTAGGCCCTCAGAATATCTTCTGTCTCTTTCACCTCAATGTCATAGCCAGATTGCTTGGCTTGAGCAATGGCTTCTTCTTTCTTCTCTAGCTCTTTTCGCTGAGCTTTAATATGTTCTCGAGCAATCACCATTTGCTCCCCAGCTTGGCGAAGTTGCTAGCGTTGATCCTTAGCCTGCTTCTTGGCGACGGCTAGAGCGGCTTCAGCGCTCTTTCTCTCTCTATTCACCTCGGTCAACTTTATGCCGAGGTCCTTTATTTTATTTTTGGCCATGGCCATAGTCTTGGCTGCAGATACTTGGCGTGCCTCTTCATCCTTAGTTGAGCATGGGCATGGTCCACCCATTCCTCGACAATGTTTGTTGTTTGGATTGCCTGAAAGAAAGTAATAGCATGAGGGCAGGCCAGTAAGTTACATTTAAAAAAAAAAAAAAGGAAAAGAAGAAGAAGAAGAGAGAGATAATAGGTAAAAGTTTATACCATGGCCAAGTCCCTCTTTAAAGTTAAGAAGACCTCATGCTTTTTTAAGGTCCTCAGGTCAGCCATGTCTTGTGGTAAGAGTAGGAGTTGTTCTAGAGCGTCAGCCACATAGCCCACTTTCCCCTTTTAGAAGTCCCTAATGGAGGAGTCCAATGGGAGTGGGGCTCCATCCAACTTGAGTGAGGGGTTCCAGATCGCGACCTTGGGGCGGCGATCTAAAACCATCTCCATTCTCGAACTATCCGTTGCATTTTTTCTTTGTGCCCCTTTGGCAATTTTTGCCCCCCTTTGGGGCTTGGGTTCTTTGGAAGGAGTAATCTCACATTCCTTAGATACTTCTTTACCTTTTTTTTCCCTCTTCCTCTTCTTTTATGGCTGTTAAGAAGGGGAGGTACGGGTAGGAAGAGGAGTGAAGGGTTGAGGTTGGATGGCTACTTCGGGTGTGGACCCCCCTGCATGTGAATCCAGTAGCTCAAGGAGACTGATGTTCTTCTTACGTTGGAGCACTATGGCTTTAGGTATGTCAGCTGACTCTTGGTTGCTACTGATTTGAGCGAAAGGTAGAGGCCTAGAAGTGTTGCTTGGTGATTCTGTAGGGTGTGGTTGGTCGAATATTTCAAAATCTTCTTCTTCCGAATCTACCACCTCAAATACCCTAGTTGCTTCTTCCTCTTGAGTTGAGTCTGAGGATATCACTTCTTCCTCAGTGGCACATTGGTTGGGGAGCTCAACTTGGTGTGTTCCTTCAAGGGGAGGTTCAGTGAGGAATTGGCACTGTAACGTTTATTTGGTGTAGCCGAGGATCTTTAGCATTGATGACATTCTTGGGTGATTGAAAGTTGGATGAAATGGGCTTGTACCCGAGGATAATGTGGGTAGCATGCAATTGGCCGTTTGTGTGAAGGAAGATTTCAGACTAAAGAATCCTGTTGAGATCTTCATCATTGACTAAACCGAAGTTAGGAGTTGTAAAATGCTTATCTGCAAAAACCAAAAGTAAAAGGATGATTAGACAAGAAGTAGAAAAAGGCACTCAGTAACCAGAAGGAAAAGGATTATGAAATTGAGATTTTTGCTTTAGAGAGGGGAAAGAGTAGGGTACTTAATCCTAGAACACCCCACCGTCTGACCATCTTGCGTCGGATAGTGTAGGCCATCATGCTATTCACCCGAGACGATCAAGAAATCCTGGTCCAAGCCCTTGTCGGATTTAGGGAGGCATGAAAATAGTCTGACCGAGGGAACCCTAGTTTGGAGTTAAAACTCGGTGTCTTTAAGGTATTGGCAATTATATACCTAGTTGACGTCATGGTAGGAAAGGTTTACCCCCATTTTTTGGTTTAAGGCATCAACACTACCCAATATTCTAAACAAGTTCGGGGAGCATTAGGTTGGGTAGAGTTTGTGGGCAATTAGAAAATCCCTAGTTACTCTCCCCATAGGGATTCGCAGTCCCCTTTCAATAAAGGCGATCATAAGGATCACCACAGCCCCTTTAAGCCTAAAAGTGTGCCATTCCCATAGGAGGCAGTGTCGTATGTCAACCCAAGGTGGTATATTGTACCTAGCTTTAAAGGCTTCTCTACCCTCGAGCGTATCTACCAAACTAGTAAACCTACCCATCCAAGAAAGAAAGGATCCTAAAGCTATAATGTGAACTAAGTGGTACTTACAACGAAATATGAAAGGAGCACCTCAGACTGCTTCTTTGAGATATTGAAGTTTTTGGAAATGGAGAAAAGGAACACCTCACACCCTTTATATAAGGAGAAGAGATGAATGGGAAAGTTCCTACTCGAAATCCTATGAAAAACCCCTGTTGTAGGATCTTCATTGCATCATAGAATGTGGAAGACAGAGCGCCGTGCGAAGCAATTAATGGTGTGTCTCAAATGCTGAAGCATCAGGAGTGTGCGCAGAGCAGGTGAAAAGACGTTACCACGTGGGAACGTTCCTTAAGTGCGTAAGGTTTGGGGAAAGAATCAAAATTCCACATTCATTGGAAAAGAAAGAGTAGCAATTTTGAGGGGCTATTGTGGGGTGGTGAAGTCCGAGTAGGCGTCTTGGGCTATGGGCCATGCCCGAGGACGATAATGTGCCCAAGGATGATTAATGGGATTGCTAGGCTTAGGTCAATGGGTCGAGGATAAATGAAATGAATAATGGGTCAGCTCTAATTTCCGAAGACCTAGGCCACCTTGGGAGAGCTTCAGGGAAGTAGCAAGAAACTCAGTCAATCATGAAAGGCAAAAAATCTGGGAAGAAGGCTGCCATCACTACATTAAATGCACTGCACCTAATGAACTGACCACATTTATGGAGAAATAACACTTGAACAGTGGCAACTCAGCTTACAACTACTAACAAAGCTTCCAGGAGGTTCTAATGGGACAAGCATCCAAAGGATTTTCTACTAAATCAATAGGTGGAGTGCTGAGATAAAGGGTGGTAGGAATATATAAGGAAGGGATCACCATGAAAAGAGGTGAGGTAATTGGAGAAGGAAGAAAAAGAAGAAGAACACATTGTATGGAGATAAGCTTGATTGAATATAATAACATCTCATCCTTGGACTTGACCGAGGAGCTCTATTTCCATTAATTTGTCTTACTGTCTTGAATCCATTCAATTGTGATATACTCTTTTTGTAAGATTGTTCCCTGAATTAACCCATTCTCTTACAAATATATTGTTTTGGGCTTGTTGGGCCATCATCCATTATTCTTGGTGGGTTGTGGTTCAAATTTCGGTCCTTACAAGTACTATACTTAAGTTTTGTTCAAAATTAATAATAGTATCTTCGCCTAATATAAAGAGCAACCATGAGCATATTTCATAGTTGAAATTTTATAAACTAAGGCTGCGTTTGGCTCCATGTAAATGAATTTCTGAGTGTAAAATAATTGCAGGTGAAAATATTTTTAGGAAAGGAAAATATTTTCTAGTGTTTTGTTGCATTTTGAAAATTGTATTAGAAAGTATTTTCAAGTGTTTGGTAACATTCTGAAAAATACAAAATTTCTACTAGTTTCTCACATTTTCTCAGCCATTTTCTCAATTTCCAAACAAATTTTATAATAGAAAATTGTAAGATATAAACTTTTTAAAGAAACAAAAATCAAAATAAAATCATTAAACTTTCAAACTCGGTCAAATAAAGAGGGGGAGGAAGAAAGAGTGAGAGATTGAGGGAAAGAGAGAGGTAGATCGAGAGAGGTTGAAATCGGGTCAAGGCTTCGATTTGTGTTTGACGTTGACGATGAGCTTCAACGGTGACTAGAGCAAGATGACAAGGGATGGGTGTGGTGGGATGGGGAATGGTGGGTTTGAGGAATGGGTTTGTTGAAGTAGGACAGATGGGGTGTGGTGGGTTTGAGGAATGGGTTTTCAAAAATTTCAGGGATGGGTGTGGTGGGATGCTCAAATCGGTTTGGGCATTGCTTGACAAAGATGGAGGGGACTTTCGACGAGGATGGGTTTGAACAAGATGGGTTTGAGCAAGAAAAGAAAGGAAGGAAGATGAACAGAGCACTCACCGTCGCGTGTAGGGGACGAGGATGGTGATCTAACCGGTGAGGATGTGCTTGGGAATCACTTCAGGTGGAGTGTGCTTGAGCTCTCTCTCACTCTCTCTCTTTTCAAGTGTGTAGTTCGGAAATTCGTTGAAGGTAAAATAAGAGAGTAAACGATTTTACAGCTTTAGGGAGTTATTTTACAGTCAACGTGTATTTGAATATCCGTTTGACCGTATTTTTCGTAGGTACCAAACATACACAAGAGTGTAAAATAACTTCCTAAAAGCGTTTTCAGGCGAAACAAATGTACCTTAATTCTAAAAAAATGAAAAAAAGAAAAAGAAAAGAAAAGAAAAAAGGTTAGAAAAAAAAAATTCCAGATTAATTACAACCCTAACCCGCTCATTTCATGCGGGCTAATGGGTAATAACTACAAGGAGAGGCTCCCCTCTCGAAAATTATATTATGTACCGGCATATATGTCGGGTACACTATATATATGCCGGGTACACCATTTAACTGCTCCTCCCCTCCCGTTAACAACTCTCACGTTTCCTCATTTTAATACAGATGGGGGACACGTGGCAAGTAACAAATCTAACGGCAGAAAATAAAACACGTTACAAAGTATTTTTTATTCTTAATTGCCCGCACCTTTCAGCAATCTCCTTGCAAACCCACCGGGGCCACCATTGATGCAACAACGGCTTTGAGCAAACAGGATGGAGCCATTGGAGATGATGCGTCTTACAACGACTTTGCAGCAAATCGGAAACAATGGCAAAGGCGCAGGACTTGCCTTTCCGTCGATTGAAACACATGAACTTTTATTGATGGTGGGATTTATTTGTGAATTCTCATGCTTGAAACTGACATCAAATCTAATCCAATTCTCCAAAACCACCATCTATAAAAATAAAAAAGAACTATCAACCCATATTCATTCTACCCATATTCGCAAATCTAGAGAAACCAAATCCACATTAAAAAAAACTCAGCCTCTGCCGTCGAACCAAACGGCCCAACTTATCTAGTTTCGCTCTACCGCAAGCTCATCGGAGGACCTTCGTTTCGTGCGCCACTGCCAGACCTAGCTAGCCTCGACGGCGACACTCACCGCCACATCAGTCCCAACTGCCACAGTTTCTTGGGTGTGTTCCTCGCAGTCGCACGCAACCAAACTGCAACAAAAAATTTCCAGCATGTTTTGAACTGAACACCTCTGATGCTCAGACCATGAGAGTGGTGACGGGAGAAAGAGGAAAAGAAGGATTGAGAGAATGACATGGCATATTTTTAGCCTTTAGATTATTTATTTGCCACGTGTCCATCTATATTAAAATGGGATAGTTTTAAACGGGAGGGGATAGTTTTAGAGTTTTTTTTTTTTTTTTTTATCAAAAAAACGGGAGGGGAGCCACTCCCATATCTATAAACCCTATAAGCCTTTAACCCCAAACTCTAAACCCTCACCCTCATTGCCCCGTTTCTGCACTCTCCAGCCATCTCCCATGGCTCCAGCTTTCGTTTTCGAAACCTCTAGCGACGAAGAACACGATGATTTTCAACCCGAAAACGAAGAAGAACAAGACGAAGAAGAAGAAGAAGAAGCAGAAGACGAAGACGAAGATGAAGATGAAGACGAAGAAGAACAGCCCTTGAATAAGAAAACAGAATCTCCATGGGACTTTGCTCCTTACTACGAATCAGTAGCTGAAGAACACGCCCGCAAAAGCACAACTTCCATCGATTTCAAAATCTCCAAAGCACTCCAAAATCGTACCGTTCCTATCATCCCCAACGACGATGACTCTGAATCCGATTCCGACAAACAAGAAGTTAGTACCAATCTTCTCTCTCTTCTAATCCCTAAATTCGATAAATCTGTTATATCAACTTGACTCTCTCTCTCTGCTTGTGCATTTAGGAAGAGGATAGGATTGAAGATGAGGATGAAGAGACCGGTGATGCCGTTGGCGTTAAATCGTTCTATGTGCCTTCTGATGGAGCTTCATTTAGTGCCAATTCATTCATTGAGCTCAATTTATCGCGGCCTTTGCTTCGTGCTTGCGAGGCCTTGGGGTACAGTAAGCCCACACCAATTCAGGTTTCTCTTTAATCAGCTATTCCATTTCTTATTTATTCATGTGCGCTTGTATATATGCCATTTAGGTTTGCTGAATTTTATGGTTTTGATGATTGTAGTCGGCGGTTATACCGCTAGCAATGAATGGGAGTGATATATGCGGGAGTGCAGTTACTGGTTCCGGGAAGGTAAATTGTTCTTTCAATGCCATGATTTGCATAGGAGTGTAGTGAAATTCGATGTTAGTATATAGTTCAATTGAAGTTATGGTTTTGCAATTGTTCCATTATGCAGACAGCTGCCTTTGCGCTGCCTACTTTGGAGAGATTACTGTTCCGTCCAAAGCGTGTGCCAGCAATAAGGGTTCTTATTCTTACCCCAACCAGAGAGTTGGCAGTTCAGTAAGTGTTATTTTGTCCTACTTGTTATTCATTTTTCATATAGCAAGCTATTTTATAAGAGAAATTGTAGTCTTGTTGCTTCCATTTTGGTCATGCTTTTAAGTATGAATAATCCATTTTATAGATGTTCCAATTTTATGCTTTGCTTTTTAAGTATGCATAATAGCATAAGGTTTTGAAAGTGAAGTTTGCTGAGAATGGTGTTGTGTGTACTTGGTTGTCATGCAAGGAAATCTTGGTATAATTTTTTTTTTTTTTTTCTCGTTCCTGGTGACTTGTTTCTTGTAGTTATGTGCAAAAATGGTGTATGAAGTTCAGTTTGGCTGTGGCAGCTTCAGATTGTGTCTCCAAATCATCCATTTGGTTACTATTGGGACCATTTTTTTTTTCCTTCCTTTTTCTAAAAATGAGAGGCAATTTTTAATCTTAAATTCTTGTATGCTAATGATGTAATTTTAACTAATAAACCTGAAACAGTGGTTTACATTAGACTGTGAACTGGTGATTTGGAAGCTAAAGGGTTAGTGGGTTTAGAATTGGGATGAATTATATCATGTCAAGTTTAATTTTAATAAGGGTAAATTGCAAATTACACTCCTAAAGTTTTGGGGATGATTAGATTTTACACTCTAAAGTTTCAGAATTTGGATTTTACCCCCTATATTTTAGGAGGTTTGGATTTTACTCCATAGAGTTTTGGGGTGTTTGGATTTTATATCCTAAAGTTTCAGAATTTGGGGGTGTAAAATCCAAACAACCTTAAACTTTAGGGGGTAAAATTCAAGTTCTGAAATGTTAGGGTGTAAAATCCAAACACCCCAAACTTTTGGGGGGTAAAATCTAAATTCTGAAACTTCAGGGTGTAAAATCTAATTACCCCTAAACTTTAAGAGTGTAATTTGCAATTTACCCTTGTAATAATTGTAATAGTAGATGCCAGAGAGCTCAAGTTCAAATGGCCCTTTCTTCGCTTGTAAGAATAAGGCAGATGATGAGGTTTTGAGTTCAAGACCTAGCTAATATTTTTGCAAGTTCCAAAAAAAAAAAAAAAAAAACGGTTGTAATAGTAGGCATGAGGAATAACAGAAATGGACGTTTAGAGATACCCAATGGTAGCATTTTTATATGTTTTTGTATGCATGTTCATGTTGTGTTTTTTACCTTTGAAGTTTTGGTTGCACTAAATCCTTGCTTAAAATCAACTTGTACTTGTATTTTTGTGAAGAGATATATCTACTTATGCAGGGTATTAAATTATTCCAGGTCATTTCTTTTGTTTGAGAAGTAATGGTCAATGTTTGTGGTTTATATTTTTTTGCCTCAAATTTTTTTTATGATTATGAAACAACGTTTGAATTATGAATTCTGAGACACCACTTTACATCTCAAGTCCAAGTTAGATTACATTTTCCATTACAAGGCCCACGGGTCAGACTCATACAAGCCTGAGTAAAGATTTTATCTGGAAAATATGATCTTATCTGGTTTGTCAAAGAGAGTGAAAAAAAGGAGAAGAAAATTGACCTTTTTGCTTGCCTGGTTTGATTCTGATCTTTAATTTATAATCAATCAAATTTTGATGTCATCGTGCAGGGTTCACAGTATGATAGAGAAACTTGCTCAATTTACTGACATCAGATGTTGCCTGGTTGTTGGTGGGCTTTCGACAAAGGTTTGATCATGAATCTCATTAAGGGTTTGATTTATGAACACCTGGTATGAGGTGTCTCTGCACCCACTGTGCTATCAGTAAATCCCTTTTTTCGTTTTGTCTTTTGTTATTTTGTTCAACTCATTTGAAATTAAATCTATTCAACAAATGAAAATTAGTCTAAGGTTATTTATATGTAGATTTCAATAAATTGAAATTCAGGCCTTTTTGAAATTAATAAAGAAGAATATGGGTTTTAAGATTATTTTTTTGTTTTTGAACTTCATGAAAGGGGGGATTTATTGTACTTGATAGTTTGTCTGTTTCCACCAGGAATATTGAAGTGATGTCTTTCTATATTAGGTGCAAGAGGCAGCCTTGAGATCAATGCCTGATATTGTTGTGGCCACTCCAGGACGCATGATAGATCATTTACGGGTAAATCAGGAAGCAGTTCTTCTTGCATTGTGCTCAAAGACTTTTACTTCCAAAGTTATCATCTTCAGGTTCTTACTACTGCCATTTGCAGTTAACATTCATTGTCTTGTATGAATGGTGACTTTGGTTGTTGTTTATAATATATCTTAGTCGGCAATCTTGATGTTGGCATAAATGCATATAAAGCAGCATCCTGATATTTACTAAAATATTGTTTTGAAAATGAAAATATTTTTATTGTGGGGGAGATGTTGATATTATGCAGAAATGTGACCCTATTTTAAAATATGGGAGGGTGAAAAATAGAAAAAGAAAAGAAGGATCCTGCTCTAAATTTGTGGTCTACCAAAACTTAACATCATTTGGATTTTCTACGGATTTCACATTTCTAGTAAAACGTTTTTCCATGTGACAGTCTGGAGGGTGGGATGCCATGAATCCTGTTTTCCTAATTACAGTCAATTAAAAGTCTTGTCTTGAGCACATACAATCTATCATACCAGTGCTCCTAAGCTTCAAAAAAAGAAAAAGGAAAGTACCAGAGGCTTATCAATTACGTCAACGTGAAATGTTAAGTCTTTTGGATCAATGGATTTTTCTTGCGTTGTTAATGATTTTCTATTGGTATTTGCAGCGGAACAAAACAGGCTGCACATAGGTTGAAGATTCTATTTGGATTAGCTGGCCTTAAAGCTACTGAGCTTCATGGAAATCTTACCCAAATCCAGCGCCTTGATGTGGGTAGCTTCTATAAATTGCCATTTTGTTTTTGTCTAATATAATTACATTACTCTTTAGTGAAGATAACCATCCTATTTTCTTGTTGTACTAAAATTTTGAAGTTCGTTGGAGAATGCTTTTCCTTGCTTTTATGAGCTTTAGATCTTTTCGGTTTTGTGAATTTTACTTATTGTTGTTTTGTAGGCTTTGGAACTTTTCAGAAAGCAGCAAGTCGACTTTTTGATTGCAACTGATGTAGCTGCTCGTGTGAGAACAAATTCTCAAACTTATTTATTTCTTCTCTCTAAGCCTCTCATGCTTCCATGATTTTTTACTTAAATCATGCCTCTATATTCAACTGTAGTAATTATCTCCCCTCCCTCATCTGCTCAGCCTTTTTTTGGGTTTTTGGGGGGGGGGGGGTGGTGTTGTGTGGGGGGGAGTGTGTTGAGTTAAGGAAAAAGTTGAGCTACAACTCGGTTTGGAGGAGATTCCTCCAACCGCTAAGTGGCAGCATTATAAAGTGAAACATTTCCTGGTCATGTGAGATGCACATGACCAGTTTAACATTAAAAGTTCCCACCCATTAAATCAAATCTCTCTCTCTCTCCAAACTCCAGTACCCCAGACCCTTCTCTCTCTCCTCCATAACCTCCACCACCCTATGCTCTCTTTGCCGGTCACCCCTGCTTGGAATGTTGAATAAAAGGGATGAGTACTTGGGGCTATCCATGGATAGTGATGAAGATGATGAAGCTGGGTTTTGATCTGGTAGCCTAAGTGGAGATAATTGTCTAGAGAAATCTTCAGGAAACCAGCTTCTCAATTCCTATTCGATATTAATCTACAAAATATGATAAACTTGTGTGAAGAAAAGAAGTGCCCCTTTAATTCAAGAAAAAAACGTTATGGAAAATGTGATAATAATGGGGTTTNGGGGGGGGGGGGGGGGGGGGGGGGCGGGCTTGAGTGTGTTGAGTTAAGGAAAAAGTTGCGCTACAACTTGGTTTGGGGGAGATTCCTCCAACTGCTAAGTGGCAGCATTTTAAGTTTAACATTAAAAGTTCCCACCCATTAACTCAAATCTCTCTCTCTCTCTCTCTCCAAACTCCAGTACCCAAGATCCTTCTCTCTCTCCTCCATAACCTCCACCCTATGCTCTCTTTGCCGGTCACCCCTGCTTGGAATGTTGAATAAAAGGGATGAGTACTTGGGGCTATCCATGGATAGTGATGAAGATGATGAAGCTGGGTTTTGATCTGGTAGCCTAAGTGGGGATAATTGTCTAGAGAAATCTTCAGGAAACCAGCTTCTCAGTTCCTATTTGATATTAATCTACAAAATATGATAAACTTATGTGAAGAAAAGAAGTGCCCCTTTAATTCAAGAAAAGAACGTTATGAAAAATGTGATAATAATGGGGTTTCTTACCTCAGTGCCATTGAAAGCTTTCATTGAGTTTCTAATGCCTTACACTCTGAGATCATATGGTAACAACTGAGTGCTTTTGGGGCGACTTGCTTGGATACGTGCACTAGCTCTCAAATAATTTAAGCTTGTAAAGAAAGCAATTGATCTCTTCAACATGCCTTGCCAGCCTAAATTGGCTCTCACCAGGTATAAACTACCTGGTGACTAAGGTAAAAACTGATGGGGTTGATGTGATGATGACAGGTTTTGGGGGAGGAACTGCCATAGAGAGAAATTTGAGTTAACAGATGGGGACCTTTAGCATTAACTGCGTGTTTGTCAATTTGACTGTTAAACTGGTTCCACTTTATAATGTTGCCACCTTTACTCCAAACTGGGTTGTAGCTAAACTTTGTTCTTAAGTTAATGGATGAATTTCTAAGTCCTTTGCATTTCTTCTTTTCTTTTCCTTTGCTCATGCGCTTTTTAGGCATAAATAGAAGATTCCAGTGGTACAAAAAAGCTGGATAATATTAAACTGTTTTGTTATTTGACTATATATTCTGATCGTCTTTTGTAGGGACTTGATATCATAGGTGTTCAAACAGTTATAAATTATGAATGTCCTCGGGAATATAAAAGGTAGATTAAACTTTCTTGATGTTGCCAGATGGTGATATGCACGTGATGGCATGAGGCTCACTTTCTTCATCCTGATGAAATCATTTTTTTTTTTTTTTTTTTTTGGGGGGTCCTTTGTGCAGCTATATTCATCGTGTCGGTCGTACAGCAAGAGCTGGTAGGGAAGGATATGCTGTTACATTTGTTACAGATAATGACCGATCCCTTTTGAAAGACATTGTGAGCATCATTTTCTTCCTCATATCATATTGGGGTTCTTATAATCTTTTGAAATTTGTTTCATTTGTTCTTTAGATTTAAGTAGGACAATACTTTAGTATTTACAATACTAACAATGAGGTGGACTCCTTATTATTATCCGGTAAATTTATTAGAAAATTCTCTTTCATTTTTTATTGTTCTTTTTCTCTATCAGTCTTTTGATACTATCTTCAATTCATATTAATCTCTATTTTTACTTCATACGAAATCTTACCACAAACTGTCTTGTTTTGTTTTTAATTTTATAAATAATTTTCTTTATTATAAATCTTGCTCCTTGGTAGTACTCCAGCTTCAAATTTCTCAAATTTTTAAATTGACCTCGCTCTTAATCTTATTTTGGCTCAACTATTTGATAATCTACAAACTTTGTATATAAAACTCCAATCTGAAAATCCACATTAGAAGTTTTGCGCCTTATAGTTTCTTTTATATCAATTACATAATTATTCTAAAACAGATGTCCCTTTTTGAGAATTACATTGATGCTTCTCCCATGCAACAACAATTGAGGAAAAAAGAAGGCAATAAGAAATTGATGCTTCTGTCAAATCCTCAATAAGATTTACCTTAGTGATGATTTCAATTTGATAGGCTAAGAAAGCTGGTTCCAAGCTGAGAAGTCGAACTGTTGCAGAGCAATCAATAACCAAGTGGTCTGAGATAATTGAGCAAATGGAAGATCAAGTGGCTGAGATTCTTGAAGAAGAGAGGTCTTAGTATTTTCATTATAAAAAATTTCATCTTATTGTTCAAAGCATTGCAATAATTGACTTCAATTACACACAGGGAAGAGAGAACCCTAAGAAAAGCTGAAATGGAAGTATCAAGGGTATGTGATTTTGCATATGTGATGCCTTTGTTTGATGTCATGAGTATGCAGTTCAGTTGTACTTTTAATGACATTTTCTATTATTTTGATGAAGTCATTGTTTGGAAAGTCTGTATTGTCATTTCCAAAGCAGCGATCATGTATATATTTTACATGCTTGACTAATCATTAACTATTCTTAAGATGATTTCTGTACAAGCTTAACATTAATTGGTGCACTTCTATGGTGCATGCAGGCAGAAAATTTGATCGCACATAGGGAGGAAATATATTCACGGCCCAAGAAAACCTGGTTTGTTACCGAAAAGGAGAAAAGGCTTGTTGCGAAGGCATCGAAGGTTATTTCAAATTTGCATACATACATTTATATTCTATTATTCTTAGCTTCTCAATTTTCCCCAAAAGGAAATTGTTTATCTGTACTTATACATAAGTTGGTGCATAAATGGGTGGACATCTTTTTAGATTATTTTGACAATGGCTTTCACATTGCCAATTTGGAACCATCTAGTTCATTCTCAATTTCATCTGATATCTCATGCATGGGATTTTACGCATATTAATTCCATTGTTTCATTCATTGTCTCTTCCTTTTTGTTGTAATTCTTTAGGCTTCTTTGTGTCTCTTGTCATGATGTAGTCTTCTTCTTTTTTTATTTTTATTTTTTATTTTTTTATTATTATTTATTATTTATTTTTTATTTTTTTTAATAATAAAATTGTTCTTATAAAAAACTTGATTATTGCTATATGATTAAAAAAAAATTTGGGACCCAGAAAAGCTTCTTGCAAATACAAATGATGAAGTCATTTTTCCCACCAGCATATGCGGAGAGCTTTTTGTTGTTTTACCCACTTAATATTCATAGTGCCATTCAGTCTTTGCTTGTTAGACAGAGTATTACCTCTTTTCTTTAATGAATTTAGATAATCCTTTATTTTAAAGGACCTCCAATGTGAGAGGACTTTTCCTTCTTTCCATGTCAAAGAGTAGGCAGAAGCTGAGCTAGTTTCTTTATCTCTTAAGTATCCAATTTTTCTAGTCTCTCTCTCTCTACTACCAGCCCCTCCTTCCCTCTCTATTTATCTTTTCCTTTCCCAGTGTACCATCTTATCTCCAAGTGGAATCCTCTCTTCTTAATGACTTTGTTCTTTTCTTAATCTGAACACTTTATCTTGGATTGGAGTTTTAACTGATTAAAACCTGACTCTGTAATCTTATTGACAGGCATCTGTGGAAAAAGAAATGAATTCTGGAAAAGCGGTAATCAGTGCACAAGAAGCTGAAGACCTCAAAATGAAAGAAAAAAGGAAGCGAGAGCATGAGGTGCTTATTATCTTGAATTTGAGATTATTTGTTAATTTAATAATTTTAGATGAAAACTTTTCATCTAAAATTAATTTATCCTTTACCTCTCTTTTACCAAAAAAAAAAAAAAAAAAAAATGATGAAAACTTTTAGTTGATGTACAACATGACTAATGTTCTTAACTGGTATATGTTGTGTAGAAAAATTTGCCACGGAAGAAGCGTCGAAAATTGGAAGCAGCTAGAGAAATGTTGGAGGATGAAAATCAAATGAAAAAATTAGAAGTATGTTCTCCTTTGCTTTTTGAGTTAATTTTTTTCCATCTATATTGAACTATTCTCATAATCTTGGCTTCTAGCAGCGTTTAGTGACATGGAGTATCTGTATTAACTAGTAAGAATCTGAGGCTTTCTGGGACAATTGGATGGCTCAATCTATTTGTAATCTTAGTAATCTAAGAATGTTTTGTTGAGGCAATTGGTTATAGTACCTGAACAACAAAGAAGATTGTGCTAGATTGATTTTGATTGCTATTATTGTTCAAATTTTAGTTTCATCCTTGCTACCTACAGAGTTTATTAGGCATGACATTAAATTGAAGATATGATTGTATTATTCTTAAATGTCATAAATGAACATCATCTATATGCTACTTTGGCAGACTTTGCTGTCTTTTTTCTTCTACATATCTTCTGCTGGTTGATCTTTATGAATTCATTGGTCTTTCAATTGATGGATTTGTACCCCGCAACTTTTTCCTTTTCTTCCTTTTCTTTCTCTCTCTTTTTTATTTTTTAATTATATATATATATATATATTTTTTTTTTAACTTTTTAAGTTGAGGTGTTTTTTGTCAAGTTTGTTAGAAGGTGGCACACACTGTTTAATAAGTAAAGCACTGCAGGGTAATGATAAAAACAAGAATGAAAAGACTGGATTGTCACTTGTTGAACTGGGTTACCGACGGGCAAAAGCGGTGAAGGCTGTGAAGAAGGCACTAGATACTGGCAAGATTGTGAAGAAGAACACCAAGAAATCTGAACATCCTAACCAAAGACAACAATCAAGGACAAGAGAGATGCAGGAGCTATTTCAAAGTGACATGAGTGAGAAAAAGCAGAAAAGAAATTCTGTTCCAGGCAAGAAAAAGTCCAAACATTCATTTAAGAGCAAGTCAAGGTATGAATTAGCTTACAATCCCATTGCACAGTACTTCTGCGGTTGATTTTGATCTTATGTATGTATGTAACATATGTGTGTGTTTGTGGCCTATGTATTTCATGTATGTATGTATGTATGATTTGCAAATATTTTATGCTAAGAACAATGATATGGGAGGCTCAAAGAGAAAATTATTTTTATTTAGTTTTATTTTATTTTTCAAGTCAATTTGTACTTCTATTGGTCAATTATATTTTTATTTTAGGTCCAGTAGTTTATTAGGTTATTACTTATTAGGCATTTAATTTCTAGAAGCAAGGTTATTTTTTTATTAGGTAATTAGGGTTTTCTACACTAGTTAGAATTATGGTTTAGTACTCTTATATAAGAAAAGTATTGTGCTCCTATCAAGGGGGATTATTTTGATGAATAAATTTTCTATTGAAATTATCTCCGTAGTCTGGTGCCGGCTCTAGTCAACCCTAGGTTTCCTAGTGATTTTATAATGCTTGATGCTAACCCCAAGCAGGCCTAGGTGTTGACATCTAGATTCTCAATCTTCTATTTTCCTGTTGTATTGTTCTAGTTTGTCCTGTATCAAATTTGGTATCAAAGCATGATAAAGGGTTGCAGGTTTTCTCTCTCATTTTGTATTTGCACTGCAAATACTCGATGTGAGATCATTCTTGGAAGAAAATGCTTACTTTTGTTCCAACTATTTTTTTCCAGGTATAAGCGCAAGTAGAACTATGAAGTGAAGCTGGCGGCTAAGTTTTCCTTCGACATCTAACTTTATGTGAGAGAACAAGCCGTCAACGGGAATTGTGCATTTGGTGGACGGTGATATATTTGTCTTTGTAACCCATTTTATAGAAGAGTTAGCAGATTCAAAAAGTAGTTTGTGTCAAATATCATTGCATTTTTGGGGTTGAGGATAGGAAAGGGGTCCTGCTGCTTTAGGAAGACATTGATACTGTAGCAACTAGCTGATCCAGTTGGCTCCCCTTCATTTTTGTGATAAATTATTTCGAGGTAGTGTTGTTCCATTAGTTAAGCATTAAAGAAAGAAGGTTGCGTTCCAATCTTCCAAGAGTTTATTAATTTCATCCATATCAGAAACTCGTGTTTTATTTTCAAACTTCGAGTTTTGATCTGCACAAGCGTTAATTACTGTTTATACTTGTCCAGTTAGAGAACTAATTGGGCATCTCTACTCATGCTAAAATGTAAAAAAAAGGGGCTCTGTTTATACTTGTCCAGTTAGAGATCTGGTTAGGCAGCTCTGTTCATGCTAAAATGGAAATAAAAGGGCTTTGTCCTCCAATGGTCCACATGTTGGGTTTTAAATGAATTGAGTTGTTCACAGCAGCCTGAGTTTGGTTTGTATTTGGTCTATTTAACAAATAAGTTGAGCTAAAGTTCCCAAGAGCCTTATTACTCAAATTGGTTTCTAATCGAGACAATCTAGGGTTCTAATTCCCCCCAATCCCAACTACTCAAATTGGTTTCCAACCGAGACAATCTACGGTTTTAATCCCCACAATCCCAACTATTAATATATCCGAAAAAAAAAAAAGGCTCAATGTTAAGTTTAGGATGACTATAAAGGAGTCAATTAAGTTCAAACATAATAATGTATTTATGAGAAGCTCATAATCCATGAGTATGAGACCCAATTAATTAATTTATAATATTATATATTTATATATATAAATGTTAAAAATATGTTTATAGACTTGAAATTGAATTATATAAGTTTAAAATGTAAGTTATTAAGATATCAAATTCTAAATTGATTGTAATTTATTGATATCATAAATAGTCTATTTTATAGTAAGATTACAGATAGTTTTTAACCATACAAGAGTGGTGAATCTAATTTTTGTAAGCTAATAGACAAAAATCATTCCATCTAATTAACTTTAGTAATATAATTTCAATTCTAATATAAGTTAATAGATTTATGAAGGGGTAAAAAACTTATATCGTTATGTTTACTATATATGAGAAAAAAAAAAAAAAAAAAGAGCTAATCAAGTAACTTGCGAATATGCTCGAGTTTTCTCGACCAGAAAAAAAAATAAAAATAAAAATAAACATGTAATATAATTTAGCAACGAGCTCAAAGTTGGTTCATTCAAAAAAAAAAATTAATGAACAATACTAAATTTTTAATCCTTGTTCAATGCTTCTTGGCTACAATGCTATACACATGCAGGATGAAACTAGTGTCACCAATAAAAAAGTTTGGCATACAAGATAACTTTTAAGAGAGAGAATGACAAGTGTCACCAATAAAGAGGTTGGCATACAAGGTAACTTTTAAGAGAGTGACAAGTGACAAGTTATATTACACACAAACACTCTCTTAAGTTATTCAAGACCACAAAGGTACTCACAAAATCGTTTGATTCTTTTTGCTTCTTAAAGCTCCATCAAGAGATTAAAGACCACTAAACCAGTTCTCGCCCACAGTTCAGACTTATGAAATTATTTGAGATACATAGTCACATTCAAAAATTGCAAAAAGTTTAGCTCCCAAATCCCAACACGAATATGAATTAACAAATGGACCTCACATAGACTTTGTTTCTTCTAATGTTAGAGCAAAAATGAATCAAATAGACTAATGGAGTAGCAGTGTATGCTCGTGCTTTGAGAATAATTATTGACTTTATTTTGTTTTATTTTATATCTCCCCCTCTAACCTCTATTTTGTCTTAAGGTTAGTGGAATTCTAATTGGGGTAGATGTGTTTAAAATAATAAGGTATTGGTTTTATATAATTTGAGGTCGAAGATGATAGCTTTAAGTGAGGTATTTCAATATTTAAATATCAATTAAATAATATTTATTTATTATATAAAATCCATTATTCTCATTTTTGAGATGCAAAATAACTAATGAATTTTTATATTCAAATTTTGCTAACATCTCATATTCAATTGGAAAAATATAGCTAATCTATTTCATATTTCTTGTGATATAAATAATTTTAAAAAAGATTTTATAAATTTTAATTAAAAAAAAAAGTTTTCTATACTCTATAGAAATAATTGTAACATATATTCTCAATAAAAATTCTAGAAGAAACTAAGAAAAAATAAATTCCGTTTTTTTATAATACAATTTTAGTACATCAATTTGTACTGCTTCTTCTTGTAAATTTTTTTTTTCAAATTTTTAGTCCTAAAAGTATATTTGAACTATTAATATTATAATAAACTAGTTTATAACTCCATGCATATGTATGGATCATTTTTTTTTTTTTTTTTTGAGAAACCAGACTCAAAGGTCTGCTATATTAGGAGAAAAAGACATTACAAAACATCACGAACTACAATAGGAGTTATGTCATCAGGTACGGATTCTATCCAAACCTGAAGCTCATTACCAGATTTAGACTTTCTGGCAAGGAAATGGGCGACTAAATTTCCTAGTCGTTTTACATGAGCAAACTTACAAAAACGAAGGCCACTAGCGAGCCTAAGTGAGTCATTAATGACCAGACCAAACTTAGGGTGGTTAGACCCTTCAACCTGCAGTGCTTTAGTTACAATCTCAGAATCACCCTCAAAAGTAGCCTCAAAAACACTAAGTTCCCTGGCAAATAAGACTGCTCTCCTGCAAGCCAAAGCTTCCACTGTAGCAACTGAGGGTGGGAGAGGGATTCTTTCAGCTAGAGCACCAACCACTCTGCCCTCCGAGTCCCGAATGATCACGCCCAGACCAGCAGCCCCAATTTCTTTGAATATTGCTCCATCATAATTTACTTTATATAGAGGTGGGATGGGAGGGATCCACCTGACCCTTTGGGCTGTAATAGGGGGATGATGGAGTCGTATGGGAGAGTGGGCTGCTGCATAGTCACGTAGAAGGCCCAAAGCCCTAGTCCGAATGTCTTTTAAACAAGACCAATGGCCCCCCACACGGTCAGAGTTCCTTTTTTCCCAAATCATCCAAAATAGGACCGCCATGAGGTTCAAATCCATGCTCCCATCAGAACTAAACAGCAACTCCAGCAGGTCCGCAAACGATGAAAATTTATATTTGAGGAATTTTTTTTGTTTTCTCATCAGCTTCCCAAATGGAGCAAAGAGCAGGGCAGCCCCACAATGCATGAACAGTGTTCTCACAGTCAGAGAGACAAACTGGACATGCCACTGCATGGACCATGCGCCTCCTCCACAGGTTGAAAAGCGTCGGAATTGCTTCGTTCGCTGCCTTCCACAACAGGTGTTTTATCTTGTGGGGTACCTGTAAAGACCAAATTCCGTTCCACATATGTCTACGTTTGCCAGGATCCGAACAGTTAGGGATAGACAAATGTTTTGACGAGGATAAAAATTTATAAGCACTACGAGTGGTATAAACACCATGGTTGGAGGGAAACCAAAACTGCATGTCCGGGGAATTATGAATGCTCAAGGGAAGGCCAGTAATGATCCTAGCTTCATGAGCTAGGAATTCACGTTGGATCAAGTCCGTGTTCCATGTGTGGGAGTCAGCATCGATCAACTCACTAACCTTAGCATTTGAACTGAGGATAGAGGCTGGAGAAATAATACAGGACCCTTGGGAGCTTGGGAGCCATTTATCACCTCTTATCTTGATGGATAGACCATTCCCGACTCGCCAAGCTAAACCCAACTCAACAACCTGTGAAGCTTGACAAATGCTTTTCCATGCAAAAGACCCTTTGTTTGAACTATTAGCCTCCAAAATTGAGCAATTCGGGAAAAATTTAGTCTTAAAGACCCTATGGAACAAGGTATCCTCATTGTTCATAAGCCTTCATACTTGCTTAGCAAGGAGTGAATCGTTAAAATTGCTAAGCTCTCTAAAGTCCATCCCCCATCACCTTTTGGAAGGCATAATTTCTCCCAACTGACCCAATGGATACGCTTCTGCTCACCGCGATAACCCCACCAAAATTTCCTAATCAAGCCTTCAATTTCATTGATAAGCCCTTTGGGAAGTTTGAAACACGACATGGTATAGGTGAGAATTGCCTGAACCACCGCCTTTATCAGGATTTAATGCCCCGCCTATGACAGAAGTTTTTCTTTCCAACCCTTTAGTTTTTTCCAAATCCGTTCTTTTATCATACTAAAGGACTTCTTTTTTGCTCGGCCAACCAAGGAAGGGAGGCCAAGGTACTGTTCATACCTTTGAATAGCTGGGATAGCCAAGAGAGTTTTGATTTCTTCTTGAGTTTGAGCAGAAGTGTTAGAGCTGAAAAACAGATTGGTCTTACCCCGGTTAATATTTTGACCCGAAGCATTTTCATAAATCTGAAGGATTGATTGGATTTTTCTGCAATCAGCAGCGGAGGCCCTACAAAAGATTAGGCTATCATCAGCAAATAGTAAATGAGAGATGCGAGGGCCAGCTGGGCAAAGAGACACTCCCCTCAAGCTGCCCTCCCCTTCAGCTTTCTTAAGGAGCCCATGCAAACCTTCAGTAACGAGCAAGAAAAGATATGGTGACAGTGGGTCACCTTGGCGGAGGCCACGCTGAGGAGAAATAAGACCATGGGGTTGTCCATTTAGCAGGATAGAATAGGTGACCGATCTAATACACATGGAAATTAGTGATATCCATCTAGTGTTGAAGCCCAATTTTTCCATAATCTTTTCCAGGAAAGCCCATTTAACACGATCGTATGCTTTGCTCATATCGAGCTTTAAAGCCATCATCCTCATCTTTCCCGTTCGTTTAGACTTTAGGTAATGAAGAATTTCATGAGCGATCAAGATGTTATCTGTTATTAGGCGACCTGGCAAGAACATGCTCTGTGTTTCTGAAATCAACTGAGAAAGGAACTCTTTCAAACGATTAGCAAGCACCTTTGCAATAAGTTTATATAACACATTAGTTAAACTAATAGGCCTGAAATCAGTTACTCTCCTCGGACTTTTAATTTTAGGTATCAAAGTAAGGAAAGTGTGGTTGAGCTCATTCGGGAGAATACCTGAATTAAGGACAACAAGGACAGCATTAGAGACATCCGCTCCGATTTTTGACCAAAATTTTTTGTAGAACAGGGGAGGAAAACCGTCTGGGCCAGGGGCAGTGTTTGCTTTCATTTGTGCAAGAGCCTCATGCACTTCAGAAGCTACAAAAGGGCGGAGCAGAGTCTCATTCATTTCTGGGGTGACCCAAGATTCCACACAATTAAGGACCTCATCAAACTCCGTGGGATTTGAAGAAGAGAAAAGTGAGGAAAAGAAGCCATTAAGCAAGTCACCAACCCTGTCTTCATCTTCAACCCATAGTCCAAGATCATCTTCTAGGCCTGAGATAAAGTTTCTTTTGTTTCTTTCAGTGGCACGGCAATGGAAGTATTTTGAGATCTGATCACCATATTGTAGCCAGTCCGATTTTGCTCTCTGACTCCACATACATTCTTCTAAATCCAGCAGCTTATTAATTTCTTCCTTGAGAATTTTGACTTGACAAACACCCTGTCCAAAAATAGCAACAATCTTTGCCTTAGCCAATAATTTTCTCTTGTGAACCAGAGCCGATTTAATGTTACCAAACACATTCTTGTTCCAAGACTTTAGATGGGATTGACAATTATTTACCTTTTGAAGAACATTCATCATAGGGTCGCCTTCAAGGCTCGAGTCCCACGTGGCATGAACCACCCCTTCACAGCTCTCATCCTTCAACCACATTTCTTTAAAACAGAATGGTTTTTGAGGACGGTAGAACCTACTATGCATATCATCGGAACAGAGCCAAATAGGCTTATGATCTGAAGAGAAACCAGCCAGATGGTGGAGGCGGATAGAAGGGAATTTTAGCATCCACTCAGCTGAAGCAATGGCTCTATCAAGCCTATCCACACCAATGGACCATCGAACCTATTATTGCACCAAGTAAAAGGCAGACCAGAGAACCCAATATCCTTAAAGCCACAAAAGTCAAGACAATCTCTAAAAACTTGCATCTGCTTTTCAGACCTTAATACTCCCCCTGACTTTTCTTCCAATTTTGTGATTTCATTAAAATCACCGATACAAACCCATGGCAAATCATACTGAGTGCTGAGATGGCGGAGCAGGGACTAAGAATCTTCCCGGTTGACTGTCTCTAGGGCTCCGTAGAACCCCGTAAACCGCCAGGTGTCATCAACTCTTGGGTTTACCACTGCGTCAATGTGATGAGGGGAGAAAGTGCGAATATGAAGGTCAAGATCATTCATCCAAAACAAGGCTAAACCGCCACTAAGGTTTCTACGAGGGACAAGGAACATATTATCAAACTTCAATCTGCAACGAATTTTCTCCATATACGAATTTTTCTTTTTAGTTTCCATCAGGAAAACTAACTTGGGACCTTTTGCTCTCACTAAATCCGAGAGCTCTCGAACTCGCCGCCGGTTCCCAAGCCTGCGGCAGTTCCAACTCAGGCAATTCATGGTGACTGGCGTGGCTGATCAACAGCCACCACCGATGGAGAATCAGAAGGGGTATGGCCATGAGAAGAAGCAGGTTTGGGTTTTTTAGTTTTAGGCTCTGTTTCATCAAATGCAGGTCTCTATCTATTTAAGTCATTCATATTAGCATCAGAGGGGGGCAAAGTGGGCTTTCTTTCAAGTCTAGACCACATACCTTTGTTTTTGGCTTGAGACTTGCCTTTCAGCCCACTATTGTTTGAAATGTCCACCAATGGAGGCCTCATGTTCCCAGTTGAGGAGGCAGCCATGGGGTTTGGCCCATTTTCCTTATTGAGCCCACTACCAAAATTCAAGGGGTTAATTTCGGATATTGCTGATACTGAAATTTTGTCCGCGGGAAGCTTTTTAGTGGGATTTGACTTTGCATTTAATACAACCTCCAAAGGATTCACTAATGGTAGGGCCACATAGTCCACTAGTAATCCCAACTCTCTGTCAATCCACAACAACGTCTCATCAAATCTTTTAGAATCTTCTAACAAAGGCTTTTCGTGTAAGCTACTTTCAGGCTCACCAACTCGGGTTACCTTATCGGGCTGGGTTGTCGTGGCTCGAGGGGCGTCATCTCCTATGCCTGACAGACGACTAGATGGAGACCCCTGTACCGGCGGAGACATGGATTGGCGAGCCTGTGAAGCTTCCTCACGCTCCGATCCCACTCTAGAACTCCATGGTTTACGAAAATGGTAGTCCGTTTCAGCCCTCAGCCACGGGCCAAATTGCCTCTGCTCTAAGGGTGTCTTACCTTTATTTCCGAGCCACAGATCACATTCCCTGTCCTCATGCAATAGGCAACCACACCAGTAGCAGAAGTTTGGGAGCCTTTCGTAACGAAAGGATACCCACCCAACCGCCACACCATTATCCCATAGCTTTCTCCCCCTACTCAACGACTTAGACACATCAATGGCCACACGAACCCAGAGTGAGCGACCAATCGTGCCTTTCTCTTCAAACTCTGCCACTCGAACCACCTTGCCAATTGAGCTTCCTATGGACCAGCCAAGCTCAGGAGTCATGCTTTTGATGGGTAAGTTATGAATCTGAACCCAAAAAGAACATTCAGTGAAAGATAGAGAAGAGATAGTTGTGGTATCATTAATCCTTTGGAATAGCACCAAGTGTTTATCATAGGTCCATGGTTCAAACTCCATGACTCTTTCCAAGTCCACCTCATTTTCGAACTCAAAGACCATTTTATTCTCATTCATATCATGTGTTAGGAAGGGTTTTCGGGTTCTCCATAGGGGCTTGAAAGTCCTGGACACTGCCTCCTTGTTCACCATACGGTGGGTTAGGAACTTCCCAGCCAAGAGAGATTTTGTAACCCCAGGTAGCTTCGGAACTTCAAGACCAACCTCTTCCTCCTCAGAAAGGGAGAGCTTTCTCCACAGATTTTCTACTTCCTCCATAGTGAGACAACCCCCAGACCACTCTGTTAGAAAGTGGAAAAACAGAGTTGAAGCAAGACAAACAGAAGAAACGAATACTAGAACCAGACCACCCTACCGCTACCCCGACGAAGAGAGGAGCAGAGGATACACAGAACCTCTACTAAGAGAGGGACGCACTATTCTACAAATCCTAGAGAGAGCGCCGCTCAAACTCTAGCATAAGAGAAACCCGTATGGATACACTTAAAAATATACAATAAGATGCATAATATAATTCCTATATATATAATTTAAATATTATCGATAGTCATTTTTATATTTTGTTAACTCTTTAAAAAATTTTGTAAGGATATTATTTGGTATAAAATGTAAATTGTCCATTTTTTTTTTTGTTTAATTATTGTGAAGCACTTTTTTTATTTTTTATTTTTTTTATGATTTATTTATTCTAGACTCTTTGATTTTTGTACTTAGTAACTCACTTAGATGAATATTTATGATATGGTTCCACATTTGATTTTAAAATTAAGAAATAAAACTCTTTAAGAATAAATAATTTAGGATACATGACACAAAATTTGAACTTTAATTTGAAATTCCAATTTGAGTTTCTCTTAGCTTTACCTATTATATATATATATATATATATAGATTTCATGTTTGTAGAAAAACAAATCGAGATAAATGACAAATTTTTTGCAAACTATCATCATTTAGTCAAAGCCTAAAGAGTTAAATTTACATGAGCTTTGAGTTATTGGCTAAGTGACATGACAGAAGAGCTGCCCCTCTTTGTATCATCATTGATGATTAGCTATTTAGCTCTTTCTACTTGAAAATGTACCATATTCATGTTCTATTTGAGTTCATACTTATACACGCTATGAATGATAAGTTTGGCTTTGAATATGCTTGGAACCTTGGACTCCAACTATCAATAGGAATATAACATGTATCCCATCATGTACATGTGCAATGCACATGATTCATTTAGTTGGTTGGATTAAGTAAGTTATATGCATTGTAAATAACGAATGTTAACGTTATTTTTTTATTGGTAGTTGGAGCCAAATTTTGTCATGTGCAAACACCCATGACCACAAGGATTACAATTGTGTGATTATTGGCTAGAGAACATTTTTACATTGATGACCCAAATCATGCAATTACTATGATATCTGTAAGCACAAATTATTACTAGTGACCCATATATGCATTTTCTGGCATGCCCAAAAATATCTTAAAAAATTAAATAATTATTTTAACATCTTAAGCAGCCCAGCTAATCTAACATTAATAACCAAAGCAACACGTCTAAAAATAATAACCAATTATATGCAAAAAGTAAGATGTTTAACGTAGAATCAAAGGTAAAAACAATATTGGGAAATAATATTTTATAATAACACATGCGTAAGGTATGAGAAATAATAATATAGTAATTGCAAATTGCACAAGATAAATGTATTTTAGATATGCTTAAAACTGAGATCAATGACCTGCCAGAGGAAGAAGAAATGTGCTAGAATCTGTGATATATGCCATATGGTACAAATTGTACCGTACAATGACTCTACAAAGGCGACCAACAGAAGAAGAATTTCCTTGTAGGATTGATCATATACTCGTAAACCGGTCAACCTGGTTCAGCCAAAAGGCTTGCGGACGGGTCTAGTCAAATGGGTCGATCAGAATAGATAAAAAATGGGTTGGGTGGGGGGATTTGCGGGCAGGTGACCCAAATCAACCCCCCAAAAAAAAAGAATATATATATATATATATACACACATATTACATCTTGCTTTTACACATGTATACTTTCTATTGGCTAATTAGATTATACCTCAAGTTTTGTAATTTTATATTGGACAGTATTGTCTATTACACACAACGTACACAAATTTCAGTTAAGAAAAAAAATGTATACTGTGTGTAAGAACATGCGCAAACTAACAATTACATTTCTATTTTTAAGTAGCTCTTGTATATGGGTGCTTATAATTTGAGTTGGATTGAGTTTGATGTCAATCTACCATTCAACCCAAACCCATTGCGTTTGACAAATACAATCATAGGATGGTTTCATTTAAACCCTATGTTCGAATAGATGGCAGATGCCAAATGTGTGAATGGATTGCATTCTCACTAGCAAATACACAAATACCATAAGCCAAATAAACCATAGATTCATATCCCAAATTCCTAATCCAACAATGACATGCAATCTCGTTGCATCGCAAGTCCAAATTAGCACTACGACAATTCACTCCAACTCTAATAATAATAGAACTACTCCTAGAAACCAAAGTTATATGCTTAACAAACCTGAATTTGAAATATTTATAGAGGGTTTAAGAAAATGTGGAGGATTTGTTTTGATATGGTACTACATTTGACAAATATGAAAATCAAGCATGATCTCGACTATTAATGGTCAGTGACACAAAATTATTAAAATTATATATATATATATATTATATTATATTAATGTGTTAAATTATGACTAGTATAAAATCATTTTTACGTAGTTTCGTTATTAACATTATTTGCGTTATATACTAATTACGATTTACGACATATCACCTTAATAGATTTTAAAAGAGTTGTGTGACTTCACACAATGATTTTGTTTATTTTTATATTTATTAAATAAAGTCAGCTTTACCATTGCCCATGTTGGGCTGAGTTGATACTTCCCCAAACCTTAAGGGCTTAAGGGATTTGAGGACCCAAGTTTGAGTAGCCCCAATATGAGGAGGGACTAGGAGGTAGGTTTATTTAATTATGTAATATATATAACTAATGTCAACCAAAAAAAAAAAAAAAAGCTCCGAATAAAGTCAGCATTATTGCAGAAGAAATATATATTTTTAGTGCTATCAACAAATTATTGCAGAAGAAATATGTATTTTTGGCACATACGTTTATAAAGAACCTTTGTAAATTTTGAAAGATATAAACAAGGTTCCTAGGTGACTCAATCAATTCAATCGGGTAGTAACCGCATTTTCTGCATAGTTCAACTCTTCGGTAATACGAAATTCTATCGTCAAGCTCTTTGACTACATAAACAAATTACATTCTATTTTAATCAGGTAGTAACTGCATCTTTGCATAATTAAACTCTTTGGCAATACGAAATTCTATTGTCAAACTCTTTGACAACATAAATAAATCATATTCTATTATATATTTTTAAGTAAAAAAATAAAAACAGAGATTGTCTTTTCCTCTTTACCCATATCGAAGAAAACATGCTGAGCTAGAACATCTTTTTTAATATTATTTTTTAATCATTTCAGGTAGCTAACAATAATTCTGTTCTAAGCTTATATAATTAATTATATATTAAACCTTTTTTTTAATCCCTGGATTTAATAAAATATGGAAATCATTCTATATAAAAATAATAATAATAAAAAAAAAATAGCATACAGTATTACCATGAATAACTCCGTAGGAAATTTTATTCGGATTGGGAAGGGTATCAATGGATCTCACAGTATTGTGAGTTGTGACAAGACCTCCTAAAGTTAATCATTAAGAGGGAAAAAAAAAGGATAAGAACAAAAACTTTGAGCTAGTCAGTGGGGATTAAGACCTTGAAAGCAGTCTTAATTTCTTTCATTAGTCCAAAGTCCTAACCATTATGGCTAATTTAGAATGATAAAGTCTTATAGAAAGCATTAGGATGGTGACCTCGTTAAATATTCAAGTGGCCCATGGACCACACAGGCACCATAGGACCAGCACACGTGGCATAATTTCCACATATATGAATTTTTCTTTATTTAATAGAAATCACATATATGAATCACTTGCCTTGAAATGATTTCTTAACTTTTGCTGCTGTTTTTTTTTTTTGGGCCTGAAAAAGAGAAGGTGGATGCAAGCACAAACAATTTAACCTAAACTACAACAAGGCCCAATTTTCTACGATCAGCTTAAAGCACAAATAGAACAGAACACAAAAAAATGCCCCACCTATGTACAATCCCAGCAGAAAGAAAAAGGCCGCCTTTTCCAGCCCAAAAAGAAGGCCTTTTGTGATTTCTCCCTCTAGGATTAAAGGGTTGCCGTGTTAGACATTGAGAAGAGGACAATAAATATTATACAAGAGCATCAACCACTGTGTAAATTGCAATGTGATATTATACAATTGCATTCTAATCACACTAATAAAGACATTTAGATGAGGACAATAAATATTTTCAGAATTTGAGAACAAATAAAAATTAGATTAATTAACTTGTCCTAAGACAAAGTGGTAGAAGCATATAAGTTCATGACAGGGCCTAAAATGATATATATTATACATATAAAATGAGGCTAAGTTTGAGCAACTACTTTTTGTGTGTTTATCATGAAATGTCACACGAACTCATTGTGACCTTTAATATAAGCACCATAAAACAATGTAAAACGAGACCAGTTCCTATAAATTTCTGTGATATATAAGGAAGAGAAATTACAGCTACATGTACCAAGCTTTCTATGATTGCAATGGCCATCTATGAAACCCAGAAAAGGAGATTCAAAGTAAATCAAAATTAAAACAAATAAACCTAATTTTTTTCCCTTCAGCAATTAATCACAAGAATCACATTACATCCACAATGCCCTCAGCTTTATTCAGTTAATAATTCCCCTCCCACTAAAGCCAATGGGCTGACCTACCATTCTGGATAATTTTAGGTAACGTAAGCATCAATTCACTTGGTTGGATTTATGAACTGATCCAAAGAGAGGAGGAACCGTAGATAAATAAAACACTGACTATTTCCATGGTGGTTGCTGATGTTTGTAGTTAAATGGATAGGGTTCCCATCCACTATCAGGTTCCTTCCTTTTCCCTCCAACCCCAGAGCTTGAAGAGGGTTGTAAGTTCGTCCTCGTATGCTCCTCCACAGACCTGCCTTGACCAGGAAGGAAAAGCTGCCTCAAATTCCCTGAGTCTCTATGCCCTCCCTCCATCATGAATCCTGAATTTAGATCAAAATTTGGACGGGATGGCCCGGGATTATTTAGACCTGATTGTACACCACCAATGCTCACCATAAACGGTGGCTGAGAGTAAGAAGGTGGAACAGCTGGTGCAGACCCCAAAACAACAGGGCTCCCTCTAGAATCCACCATATATTGCATTGAGCCAGAAGGATACATGGCTGAAGAGAAAGACATGGCAGTCCCTGTTGTCAGCCCATTGTAACCAAAAACAGAAGAATGAGTATAGGACATTGCGGGAGCCAGCCCCAAACCCCCCCCTGCTCTTGCCATGCTAGCATCCACTGTAGGCTCCATATTCTTGCCATTTGGCAAGGACAATGATTGAGAAAGAAAATCTTTTCTATTGACTTCCACTCTGGTGCCCATGATAGAAATAACAGGAGCATCTGGTTTAGGTCCTCCATATGCATTTACAAATTGGGAAGACTTAATAGTCCCGTGATCTGAAGCATCATTTTGGATATAAGGTCTGTCATTCAAATCAATGTTCCTCAAAGAAGGCTGCATAGATGATGACGACGAAGAAGGAGATGGGCTACGATGGCTATTCCGGCTGTTAAAGAGCTGTTCTCCCATCTTTGAATCCAGTGTTGGAGCATCACCATCATCACCAAGACAGTTCAAATCCAACTTCAGCCTCCCGGATCTCATTGGGCTGACTTCAACTGAAGATTCCCCAGAAGGAAGGCCAGATGATGGGGGAATTTGTTTTCCCAACTCATCTCCAACCTCGGCTACATTCAAATCAAAGTCAAGGAAATCCAGCCTCTGCTTTGAACCATCACGGGTTCCTGTAACAGGAGTCTTATCACCATCAGGAATTCTACGAGGAGATGCTGGGCGGAAAGCACTAGTAGCAGCACACCCTTTCCATCCAAGAGTCCCTCCAAACTGCAAAGGCACCATAGGCAATTCTTGAGCTGCTGATGGCCTTGAAGCAGAGGGTGCAGAGGGGTTCATTGGAGAATCCATTTCATCAGAGCAGACTTCTTGATTCAGATCAAAATCACAAGGGCCTTTCTCTGTGTTAACCTCTAGTTCTTGAGCTGCCTCAGTCACCAGAGATGACTCCATATCACGTGTGGAATTTTCTGGTTCATTGTCCAGATTATCTGAATTAATTGAGCCTCCCTCCTCATCAGGATTTGTCTCAGTAGAGTGACTTTTTCCAGTTGCCTCCTCTTGTGGCATCTTGGCAGGTAGGTCCTGCTTTCCATTTATAGAATCTGGGCTACCTGGCTGCCTGATTCCACCTTTCAAGATTTTCTCTGAAGAGGAGCTGCAGAATGGTTCCCTATAATCCACCACTTCTCTTTCTACTTCTTGAGCAACTTGCCGAGCAACTTCTATTGCATCAACTATGCCATACTCAAGTTCCCTATCAGACCTTCTCTTGTCAATCACAACAGGGCTTTCGGTATCCCTTGCTGGCTTAGAAAAATCAGAAGCGTTTGTCAAATCATCACCCTCATCACTACTATGCCCCTTATCTTCATCAGCTTCTCCAATGTCTTCCATCCTGGACAAAGTAGAGTCTAATTTCTCGGGCTTTCCCAATATACTCCCATTGGCGGACAAGTCTAGCAAAGCATTAGAACAACAATCACCATCTTGACCAGTAGTCTTGAACTCATTTCCACTGCAACGATTTAGAGGTCTCATATCATCTAACCTGGTCTTAAAATCAGATGCAGGTACCCTCACATCATCAAGAGTGGTGGTTTTCCCACAGACATCCCTCTCATTAGCATCGACACTATTCTGTAAAGCAGGCTCCCTCACAATCTTCTGCGCATTTACAGCATCATCACCAGGACAAGCAGCTCCAGATTCCATTGCATCAGATGCAGAAGAAATCTCGGACATATCCAACTTGCCCAAAGAATTGTCAGCTTCATGCACTTGCTTCTCAATTTTAATTGATTCATTCAACTTGAGAACATCAGAAATTATCCCATCACTGCCTTGCTTTGTAACTGCAACACTACCAGTCTCAGTAGAAGTTGCTCCATCTGCAGCACATACGGGGGATTCTTCTTTGATAGAAGGGTTATCTCGCAAAGAGTTTGAAAAAGAAGAGGCCAAAGGGTTTGAAGGTCCATCTTTGGTGTCCTCATGGTCAGCTGTTATGTGGGAGCCAGGCTGATCATTATGATTTGGAATCTGTACATCTTCAGTCCTTTCTGGCTGAAGATCATCTGATCTTCTCAAGGGCAAGATTTCATCTCTGGCAGGTTCTAACACATCATTTTCTTCCTTAGAACTTTCTGAATTAGGATTTTCAGAAGCAGATTGCCCACCTTCCTCTCCAGCAAGCCTTCTATTCCCATCCTGAACATCCTGGTGAATTGCATCACAATCCTTACCCTGCTTCCACCTATCAAACAACATTCTTGCTCCTTCCTGAACCTTAGAGCTATTGTGGCCAAGAAGATTCTTGACAGTAATCCAAATCCCTGAAGATAGTGATTTCTCATTGTCTATTTGCAACTTTTCAAGTGCTCGTAGCAGAGCAGTGATTGACTCTTCTGCAAAACTCTCTCTTGTGTCATTACCAAAATTTTCAGCATCCTTCAACCATCTATCAATAAACCAAAGTCCATCTAATTGTATAAAAAGATCAAGACAATCTTTATTCTCTGTGGCAGCAATAGTGCTTGCAACTGCAGCCCACTGCCTGGTTGCATCACCAACATTTTTCAAAACACAATCTTTGTCCTTCTGCATTACATTGAGCAGCTCCTCAACTCGAGATGGGGCTGTGAGCCCATCTTTCATCTCGGTCAAGGTAAAAAAATCCTCAAGCGTCATACTGCTTCAAATACAAAGTTTCCAGGCATCAAAGAAGTTCATGTGACATGCTGGTACTTTTCCTCCCATTGGAAAATGCTACAGAATTTCAGGATAATGTTTACAAAAACCTGCAGAACATGACATCAAAAAATGAGTATTTAGGGATCATTGGCTACCAGGGGGTTGATGGAGGATGAGAAATTTAAAATGGAATTTGTACGAAGTTGGGCCAAGCAAGTTTTGTTAGTACACAATTATGTTTCCAATTTCATGTCGTCAACAACAACAACAACAACAAAAAAGTCTGCAAAGATTTCAATTTTGACTTAACTGCATGACCACCATGTGTACATTAATTGGAAACCAAGAATAGAATGCACTAAATTACAAGTACCGAGTCAATCTAGCCCAAAAGTGAGGACCAACCAACCAGAACTAACCATATCAGACAATATTGATTTCTCAGTACATTGTTATCCTCGATGATAAAAATCGACTCACCCAAAATGATTTGCAGATTTTTAAAAATAGAATCATTTCATATGTTGACAAGGAGAGAATTCAACTCTAATTCCTTAATTCTTTTGTCCTCCAGATGGAGAGAGCAAGAGAATTCGCAAGAACATAAACGAAGAACTAGTACTGTAAGTTCAAATAAAGTCTCATTCTCCACAGAATTATGTACATTTTTGGTAATGTCAAAACCAAAACATAATTGGACTGGCAAAAGGCCAAAAGCAATAAAGACCATAAATCAAGATGAAGTAACATAGAAATAAACCAGACACAGAATATAAAGAAATAACAATTGTACATATCATGAGAGGATGAAACATGCACAAGAAAATAACTATGCACAACTAGGAACATGTCCATTGATGTGCATAACTGGCATTAACTGGAAGCATCAGAATGGAGTACATCACAAAACGAATATTCTGGAGAGGGCTTAGAATTTAAAGGGAAGGTTCTCAGCCACCAAACTAAATTAGAAGGTTCAAAAGGTCATGTGACCACGTGAAAGAAGCACACTTATTTGTCGACCCATATCCATCTATCAGATACAGTTGTGGCTTTCCTATTCATTCATTACCATCTAACAAATTTGGAAATCCAAGAAAGTTTCCTGTCTCATGCTTACTAATCAGAAAACTTGCTAATTAACTAAACTAAAAGCTTTCAACAAATTCAAAGAGAAGAGGTATCTATGGTCCAACAATCAACGATCAAATTACTTTGGCAACTACAAGCCATATGGAGCAACATCTAATTTCAAAAAGGAAACACTAAATATGTAAAGAAAAAACATAGTTGATGAGAAGAACTGGGTAATATTTGTTCACAAAACGAGGTTTAAAGATATCAAACCAAGAGAGTTCAACAACCTAAATTTGTAAGTCCAGTTACAATTGTAACTTATGAACAAAAATATCCAAAAAGCTGTTAAGGCACTAAGGTAACATAGTTTAGGACTGGAACGAAGGCCTTTTTGAACGTGAATTGAAAATACAGAGTCAATTTTTGGGAAAAAAGAAGAGGGGGTTGGGGGGGGGGCGGGGGGGCGAGGAGGGGAAGATTCAATGACAAGTGAAAAGTGCAATACAAATAAGCATGTATGATTTATCAATTAAGCCAAAAAAAATTCACTATATTGCCTTTCAGATAAACTACAAGCTAGATTATTTTCTCCATCTATCTGAGCAAAACTTGTACAGGACAAAAACTACCAATAGTGGCACAAAAAATCTGCTGAACCAGCAAGTAGCACATTGAACAGAATAGCCACCAGAACCTAATTAGTAAAGAATACATTACAAGACTACACGATCTATGAAAGAATTTTAGGAGGAGAGGCTATACTATAGTGGATTGGTGTTGCATGTGCCGGTGTAGTGGTGAGGCAGTGGATCACCTTTTTGCTTCATTGAAGGAGGGCTCATCAGTTGTGGAGTTTTGTATTTAGATCTTTTGGAATCTCCTGGGTTTTACCAGAGAGTGTGAAGGATCTTTTGTTTGGTTGGAGGAACTAGATGAAAAAAAAATTTGTTGGATGTTTGGAATTTGGTTCCGTTATGTTTATGGATTAATTGGTGGGAGTGAAATAGCCGTACATTTGAGGATATGGTCAGTACGGGGGACCAGCTCCTAGCTTCTTTGTTGGCACTTTGTTTGACTGGTCCTATGCTTGGGGTTTCACGAATAGAGATTTCATTCCTATGTTTATTAAATCTCTAACTTTTTGTAAATAATCTTTGTATTCTTTGTAATTCTTTTGGCTACTTTTGCTCTTTCTGCATGAAGTAGTTTTTTTTTCAATAAAATTTTTATTACTTAAAAATTAAAAAAAAAAAAAAAAAAAAAAAAAAAAAGAAAGAAAGACTATACACTATATATGGGAGAAAATTAAACCCACCCAAAAAAAAAAAAAAAATTGAATAGGCAATCCAGAACCTTTTCTTAGAAGTAAATAAAATTTATTAAAAGAAAAATCTCCCTGAGTCCCCGAGGTACTGTGAGTACAACACACAAACTTGAGGAGTCCAAAAAAAAGCCACGAATTGCGAAACATTCTACCATCAGACCCACAAAAGGGTTTGAAAATAACGGCAACAAAGTAAACTTGTTTTTTTTTTTATACCAAGGACATGACCTGTAGAGTGAATATTATTATTATTAACTATCCTCCTTAAAGCAGTCATAACTTATAAAAGAACTTGTGGTTGTCAACACTAGTTAAATTTAACTAATGAAAGGTTTCTCGTCTCCATAATACCCTTCTTCCCCCCCAAACATCACAAAACTGTTCTCACTTAATACATTGCCGCTTTGGACAATGCAATATTACAAATCCCAGATTTAAAATCTTCTCTAAGTTGTCTGAGCGAGAATTGGGCTTGCTTAGTGCGTTATAACTAAGAGATGTCAATGTAAAGATCAGTTATCCACTGTCTTTGTGGAGGTATTGCAAGAACTAAATACAGGGGAAATGAAGAATATAGAGCTCTTTAGATCTTAACGAGCATAATGGCCATGTATGTTTATATAGGAGACTTCTTTGGGCTCTATGTATATTTATTCTTTGCTTTTTATCTTCTTCTTTTTTTTTTTCTTTTTTTTTTTTTTTTGGGGGGTTGGGGGTGGGGGTGTGTTGTTGTTTAGCTCAGCTAATTGTGCCTTCCCCTGCACTTAGCTTCCACCTTCTCTTTGTTCGATACTTATACAAAAAGAAAATATGACCCAAGGGAGAAAAAAAAAAAAAAAAGTAATTTCAAAGGACAATGATTTACTGGGCCATGAATCAATGATAGGAACAAATGAATAAAACAAGTGTTCTGCAACTTTTTCCAACTAAATATTTCTATCAAAAAGGCCAAAACCAGGAGAATTACATTGACAAATTGGCAATAGAAGGTAGCAGAGAATATATGTGAAAAACAGATAATCTTTCAGTGTGGAAGCTTAACATTCTATGATGCTTTGTCTATAGCATGTTTAGACCTGCATATTGTCAGAAGCCTAAGACTAAGGCTAAACCAAGAAATATGAGCTTAAGACCTGCATGTTTAGACCTTGGGTTTATTAGGTGCATAGTCTTCTTTTTTCTCTCAAATACAAAACTCATTGGCGCCAAGCATGAAGGAATGCGGCTTCGACGAGATTTCGAAAGAGAAGTACCATTTGGAGTCTTATAGAGTTTATGAGCTTTTATGTGTGGACTTCAGTTCCAATTCAATTAGAAGTATATTTACCAAATAAAGTAGGAACTATAGTCCCACTAGTTGAGCTTAAGAACTAGAGGTCTTCCCCCCTCCTTACAAGTGAGGGAGAGGGGATTCAACCCCAAGTTCTCTTTTTAATGGGAGAACTGGGCAATGTCATTGAGGTACAAGGCTCTTGGCAAAACTAAAGGTCTATACATGTGTGCCTTTATACTTAAGTAATTCAAAATTGATCAATTGAAAATGTGAGTGTTTTGTTTTTGGAAGGCTTGTATTCCTAGAGTGTTTCCCATTCTCCTTTTTCTTCCTAGGGTGCTGTTCTTGTTACTGTTCACAGCCCAAGGTGAGATTCAACGTCAGCTTCTTCTCACCTATTTTGCAGGCCCAAATCAAGACCTTTCCCAAAATACCAAATTTTACCCTACCCAGAATTCCTGCAGTCCATTTCCTTGTTTCAGCCCTTCAAATCCAATTTTCAAGCCATATCCAAACCATAAACTCCAATCATAACCTCACATAATCCTAAGCCCTTGACCCACTAATCTTTCAAATCCCAAGTCTAACAAAGCAAAAATAGACAGATTCTTTAAAGCTGTCCTGTGTCACTCTATAAGTAACAAAAAACAAAAACAACCATGTGAAGAACATAACATGAAAATTACTTTCTCACTTTCATCTGTCAATTATTGGCGAAGACAGAAATTTTCTGTTGTGTGTCAACAAGTATAGAGTTGTGAACATGGCAGGCACAAGTATATAGTAGAAGTTTCCTTACTAGAAAGAGAGACCAAATACCCAGTGTCATAAAATTAATCAATTCAGCTAAAACTAATGGCTTGTTTGGAAGTTTAGAGAGGGAGGAGAGTAGAGGGGAGTAGAGGGAAGGGGAGTAGTGGGGAGGAGAGTAGAGGAGAATGATTCACCTCCACCTTATTTGGATGTTTTTAAAATGAGTAAGGGAGAAGGGAGTAATTAGCCCTTCCCCTTGTGTAATTTTGTTAATATAATAAGGGTAAATTAGGTAATTTACTTGGTCAATAGTTTGTGTACTCTGCTCTCCCTCCAAATCTCTCCAATTTGGGAGAATTAAAATTGGGGGGCTAGAGGGAGTCCAAACCCCTCCAAACTCCTCCCCCTCATTCTTTAAAAAACTTCCAAACAAGGTAATTGCATTACTCTCCCTCCCTCTACTCTACTCCACCTCTTTTTTTAAACATCCAAACATGCCATAAGGGCAATGAGTTTTTTCTTCTTTTTTATTATTATTTTTTATTTTTTATAGCAAATAAGTTCAATAAGTTTGAGCAATTTGGATTTTGAGTATTACATTCAACTTCCTAATCTAACAAAACTCCTAAAACAATAATAGAAGACAAAAACTATATAAAATTGCGAAGTGCCCGCCCATCCAACCCCAAAAACTAAAAAGATAGGAAATGCCCCCATGTATATAACATTGATGATTATGGAAAACAATCAATGAAGTAATAAAATACCAAAAGCTAAATCCATCAACAGAACTCTAATTACCAGTTGACAATGTCAAAAAATAAATAAAAAATCGAAACTCAAGCGCCAAATAAACAATAATTCAATCCTGAAAAGGCCAAATCAAAACCCCCCAAAAAAAACTATAGTCAAATAGCAAGATTAATAAAACTTAGAATCACTAAATCTAAACCAAAAGGAATTTCATTTTCTATACAGTACTAGATAATACAAAACCAAGAAATTAAAGCAACAATTACCATAAGCAGAAAGTACCAAACCCTAGAATTCAAAAATAGCAGAAACGAGAGCTCGTAGAAAACCCTGGCTTCATAGCTTTGCTCGAATGTAAAATAAATTAGATAATTAAAAATTTTTATTATATAAAAAAAAATCGATTAATTAATGCTCTTTGAGATTGGTGATTAATAACGCTAATCCTAAAATTGGTAACAAATTAATCACAACAAATTCGAAAACCAAATTTTTTTTATTTATTTAAAAAACGCAATAATTACAAGCGTGGTATGAACAATTCTTTACCTTTTCGCCAATTGAATTCGAAACCCTAGCTCTGACTCAGCCTGCGAAACCAAGCTCAACTCTCTCTCTCTCTTTCTCTTTCTCTCTCTAAGACTAAAAAGACTTTCTCTCTCTCTCTCTCTCTCTCTTCAATCGGTGATTTGTGGTTTCTCTCTCTAGAACTTCGATTTCTAATTCCCTCTCAGTTTCTCTCTCTTCATAAAACCCTCGCTTTGTCCTTTCTCTCTGTTAAGCTGTTTTTTCGAACAAGCGAGAAAAGAGCAACGTTTCTAACTTTCTTCTTCGACAAAATTTCGATTTTTATTTTTTATTTATTTTAAGGTTTACTCGTATTATTTTATATTTATATTTATTTATTTTATGTTTCAATTTTCTGTTCGGTTATAGTTCGCTATTGGTTGAATACACGTGACAACAAGAATTCGCTGACTCGAGCGAGTCGACTCGGTGTGGACCGGCGTGACCGGTGAACCGGTCAATATTGTTAGCTTCTAGGGAATCTAAACAAATAAATTTAAAAATATGGATTAGTACTTTAATTAATTTTATTTTTTAAAAATTAATTTTATTTCATAGAAGAGACTATGAGTTTTTTTTTTTTTTTTTGAGTTGGACTTTAAAACAGGTAACAAAAAAAACTGTCAATTCCGGTATGCCTTTTTTGTGGGGCTTCTGTTTTTTTGATCAGTTGTGGTTGTGGGGCTTTTTTATATAACGAGTAGTCAGAGTAAAGAAGTGAGGGGTGGACATGGTCTTATAAACATAAGCTGAAAAGGGAAGAGGTTTCTTCTTGTCGCTGTCTAATTTTGTATTTTGGTCCCCTTTCTCAATCACGTGCCACACACGTGAGAGAGAATTGTGCTATGACATTAAAATTTGTGCAGCATGATTTTTATTACTATTATTTTTTCTTTCTCTTTCGGGGGTCATAGTTTGAATGAAATTTATCTGCTTTAGGACACCATAGCATATATTCTATCACAAAAAAAAGGAAAACATAGCATATATGATAGATATATCTCAACTTTATCTTTGATATATATCAATCAAATGAGTGTTTTTTTTTTTGTGTGTGTCAGGGGTACATGAGATATACACTACCACACTACAGTCATATGCTAAAACAGTAAATAGTTTGGTTGGCACATGAATTTTGAACTAACAAAATGGACCAGACTTGACTTTGTTTCTTCTTCAATCAAAATGGAGTACTTGTTTAGAGAGTAATTATTGACTCTATTTTTTTTTTTTTTGATTCACTCTAACCTGTATATTGTATAGGGGTTGGTAGATTGTAATTAAAGGAAAATGTTATTAATATAAAATTCACTAGCCAACTCAAGTTGCCCTACTTACCCGTTTTTTCGTTCGGAAAAAGAAAAAAGAGTCTAATAAGAATTTGTTATTGATAAATTAATCAGCTTCCTGTATATCAATTTACAAATGTAATATATACATAATATCCATGGGATTAGATTAGGTTGTTGTGATTATTTGCTGGAAAATGTTTTTATATAGATGAACCCAAACATGCCATTGCTATAATTATTGATAGCACACATTATTAATTGTGAAGGTAATTAATGCATTTTCGCATGCCCAAAAAACCCTTAACATTAAAAAAGAAAAATTATTTGAACACCTCAATAGAAACACATCTTTTCTTTTCTTTTTTTGAGGGGGAAGAGCAGCTGTTAAAGGTTGATTAAATTGTAATGGTAAGCTTAGATTGTAATTATAATTAGATACTATACATAAGCTACATGTAGTAGCTGTGAGCAAAACGGCTTGTAGTTTTTTATACTACTCATAGTTAGTTAGGATATTAATACTGTAGATGACACATGTACAAATTTGATAGGTTGCTTAGTTAGTTAGATTTTTGTTATTACTTTTCCCGCCTCTATTGTAGTTATATAAGGAACAAAGCATGTTAATTATCAATACAAGAAATTCATTTCTCAATCTTTGCCTCTTGCTCTACATCTCTCTTCTCTGTGCTGAGCAATCCTCCATTGTAGAAGCTTAGGTATGTGAATGAATTTTAACATGGTATTAGAGCTCAGAGAATCAATTCACTCTGGTATTCTCTGAATTTTCTTAGTTCATTTCTCTTAGTGCTTTATTGCGAATCAAACATATTTTCATCTGTGTTCTTTCTTGATTCTTGCACTATTGTTTGTCTTCTAAATCTTGATCTAAGGTTTTTCAATTGCTTAATTGGAAATTCCATAATTGATTCTTGATTTAGGGTTCTTCAATTGCTTAATTGTAATCTTTGTTTTCTTGGTTTTGTTTGATCAATATAGTTCTGAGATTAATCCTTTGTGATCAAGAAGGTTCCTTTGATTGATTAGTGATTTGAGGCTATTGCTTTTGGATTTCATTTGTGTTGAAAATGGCTAATGCTACTTCTAGCACCTTTGTACCCATTGTTCAACCATGGGAAAAATCCTTCTAGTCCTTTTTTCTTGACTAGTAGTGATAATCTTGGTGTGTCCCTTGTTGTGGAATGTCTCATTGAAGAAAATTACTATACCTGGAGTAGGACTGTATTGATTTCATTGGATGCTAAAACTAAAATTGGGTTCATTGATGGTTCAATACCAAAACCCTAATCACCTGATCATCCATGCCATGCAACTTGGTTTAAGTGCAATGGCACGATTTTAGCTTGGTTATTCAATTCAATCTCAAAGGATTTTACAGCCTAGTGTAGTATATTTTAAGACAGCAAAAGAGGTTTGGGTTGATTTGCAATATATGTTTTCCTAAGGTAATGGGCCTAGAATCTTTGAGCTGAGAAAAGAAATCAGTTCTTTGACTCAAGAAGACATGTCTATCAATGTCTATTACACCAAATTCAAGGGTATTTGGGATGAATTTACTACCTACAAAAATTGCACTTGTGGTCATCAAGTGGAAGATTGTACAATGTCCTTTCTAATGGGGCTGAATGACACCTATTCTGCAGTAAGGGGACAAATTCTACTCATGGATCCTATCCCTCCTTTGAGCAAGGTTTTCTCTCTTTTGCTTCAAGATGAAAAGCAAAGAAAGGTTGGAGCTGGTAAGAAGATTCAGGTTGATACAACTGTAGTCTTGGTAGCATTGGGAAACAAGAACAATGCCAATGCCAATGCCAAGAATTTTAACAAGAACAAGTCTAGGAGACCTCAGTGTACTTACGATGGTGCCATGGGACATGTGGTAGATAAGTGTTATAAATTACATGGCTACCCACCTGGCTATAAATTCAAGAATAAGGTTGGTTCAACTACTTTTGCCAACACTGTTGTTGTTGTTAAAGAAGGTTCAAGTGAAGGTGTTTGTTTGACCAAGGCAAAATACCAACAATTGATAAGATTGTTGAATTCTCAGTGTCATTTTGGTACTCAAGCTCCACCAAAAGCAGTTGTAGAGACTCCCTAGGTTACCAATATTATTGCAGAGCCTTCCATTGGACTTCAAGGTCATGAGCTCTTAGGTATATGGTCTTTTCCTTCTCTAGAGTATTTTGTGTTTTCTTCCACTGTTGACACTTACTCACATCAATTCCACTGATTGGATTCTTGATAATGGGGCCATGGATCACATGGTCCATTCACTCACTTTCTTTAAAACCATCACTTCTTCTGTCCAAATTTCAGTTAGGTTGCCTAATGGAGACATGGCCAAGGTTACTCACATAGGAATTGTGCAAGTTTCAGCTTCTTTGATTCTTGAAAATGTTCTTTGCATTCCATCATTTTCTTTTAACCTTGTCTCTATCAGTAAATTGACTCAAAATCCTTCATGTTATTGCATTTTTCTTTCCCATTACTGTTTCATACAGGACTATAGCTTTGGAGGATGATTGGGTTGGGTAAAAAGCAAGGTGGCCTATATACTTTGCAAACTTCTACTCAGATTGCTTTGCCAAAGTCTGTTTCTGAAGTTTTGTCCAAGTTGACTTCTCATTTTTCTGTCAACAATGTCAATTCTTGTACTTCTGTTTCTACAAGTGAAGGCAATTAATTGCATTTTTGCATGCCCCAAAAACTCTTAACATTAAAAAAGAAAAATTATTTTGAACACCTCAAAAGCAGCATTTTTTTTTTTTTAGGGGGAAGAGCAATTGTTAAAGGTTGCTTAAATTGAAATGGTAAGCTTAGATTGTAATTGTAATTAGATACTGTACATAAGTTACATGTAGTAGCTGTGAGCAAAACGGCTTGTAGTTTTTGATACTGTTCATAGTTAATTAGGATATTAATACTATAGATGACACATGTACAAATTTGATAGGTTGCTTAGTTAGTTAGACTTCTATTATTACTTTTCCCGCCTCTGATGTAGTTATATAAGGAACAGAGCATGTTAATTATCAATACAAGAAATTCATTTCTCAATCTTTGTTTCTTGCTCTACATCTGTCTTCTCTATGTGCTGAGCAATCCTCCATTGTAGAAGCTTTGGTCTGTGAATGAATTTCAACAACAGCCCATCCTAATAACAACAACATGCTAACAACCGATATTAATAAAAAAAAAATTGTGTAAATAATATAAAATAAAAATAGTGCCTTAAATATGGAATTAGGGGTGAAAAAAACATTGGGAGATACTGTCTTTTAAAAATATTAAACACGGGTGCATAAGGTCGTAGAAAAACTGAAAAATCCACAAAGGGGGAGGGGGAAAAAATAAATAATAGAATCCATATACATAAATATACTAGTGGCATGAAGAGAGAATATTATGGATTGTGAAATCCTTGTCATTTTAATAAACATTATACTTAAATAATCATTACAAATTGTAGGCACACTATAAGATGTATATTTAAGAGGGTGTTTGGCCTGTCTTAAATCAGACCAACAAAGAACATCATAACTGTTTTAAGAGAGGTTTTAGACCACAAATTATTTCACAATTTTTTTGCCACAATTCTGACGTGACAGATTGTAAGTAGTTGTTTTTCACTTATACATGGATCTATCTTTCTTCTCCACTGGTCATACTCCACAACATCACAATTGTGGCAAAGAAATTGTAAAATAGTTGGTGGTCCTAGCATTTTTCCAGTTTTAATTATATTTAGTTTATTAACATTGAGTTAGCTTTGGCTCAAGATGTAATGCTTTTATCTTCTTCTTGATAAAGTTACGATATTCTTATAAAAAATTTAAAAATTTCATCAAAAAAATTTGAAACTAAATATGTTCCCTTAGATTCTTTATAATAATAATAATAATAATAATAATAATAACAACAACAACAAAAAAACGTTCCTTTCAAAAGTGAGTTTTAACTTCTTTCAAATTCCAATTTACCTTCCCTCTTAAATTTGAAATAATTTTCTTTTAATGTTTTCACATGTATATTCCCACCATAATCTAGTTTTAAATTTGAAATTTTCACACATATGTTAACAAAAAATGGTTCATATCCTATTTTAGACAAACTTGATATAAAATAAAACCTATTCCAAATTAATTTGGTTTTATTTGTTGGATTCAACATTGCATTATAATTGAATTGGCTTTATGGTTTGTCAAATATTCCTAAAAAAAAAGTATATTTTTCATGTGTACAAGGGGTGTTCTTCAATGATAATGGTCTACTTGAATACTATAAAATTGCATCACACATGTTATTACTTATTAGTAGCTAATATTTTTTATCAGTGATTGTGATATTTTTTCTTTTCTTTTCCTTTTTTTTTTTTTTTTTTTTTGTTGAAAAGACAGTGATTGTGATCTTTTAATGCTCAATAGATAATTAACATTTGCAGCACGAAACTATTACCATCTCCTTTTATCTTAATCATTTTCTTGGGGTTGATGTTCCTTTTAAGTCTTTTTACAGACTCGAATGGAATGATAGGAGTGGTGTGTGTGTGTGTTAGCCTGTTAGGGTCTAGGGGGTGCATGAGATACATTGTCACATTCAAAAATTGCAAAAAGTTTAGTTCCCAAATCCCAACAAGAATATGAATTAACAAATGGACCTCACATAAGACTTTGTTTCTTCTAATGTTAGAGCAAAAATGAATCAAATAGACTAATGGAGTAGTAGTGTATGCTCGTGCTTTGAGAATAATTATTGACTTTATTTTGTTTTTATTATATATTTCCTCCTCTAACCTCTATTTTGTCTTAAGGTTAGTGGAATTCTAATTGGGGTAGATGGGTTTAAAATATTAAGCTATTGGTTTTATATAATTTGAGCTCGAAGATAATAGCTTTAAGTTAGGTATTTTAATATTTAAATATCAATTAAATAATATTTATTTATTATATAAAATCCATTATTCTCATTTTTTTGAGATGCAAAATAACTAATGAATTTTTATATTTAAATTTTGCTAACATCTCATATTCAATTGAAAATTATAGCTAATCTATTTCATATTTCTTGTGATATAAATAATTTTAAATAAGATTTTATCAATTTTAATTTAAAAAAAAAAAACAGTTTTCTATACTCTGTAGAAATAATTGTAACATATATTCTCAATAAAATTCTAGAAGCAACTAAGAAAAAATAAATTCCGTTTTTTTATAATACAATTTTAGTACATCAATTTGTTTTGTTTCTTCTTGTAAAATTTCTTTTCAAATTTTTAGTCCTAAAAGTATATTTGAACTATTAATATTATAATAAACTAGCTTATAACTCCATACATATGCATGGATACACTTAAAAATATACAGTAAGATGCATAATATAATTCCTTTGTATATAATTTAAATACTATCGATAGTCATTTTTATATTTTATTAACTCTTTAAAAATTTTTGTAAGGATATTATTAGGTATAAAATGTAAATTGTCAATTTTTTTTTTGTTTAATTATTGTGAAGCACTTTTTTATTTTTATTTTTATTTTTTTATGATTCATTTATTCTAGACTCTTTGATTTTTGTACTTAGTAACTCACTTGGATGAATATTTATGATGTGGTCCCACATTTGATTTTAAAATTAAGAAATAAAACTTTTTAAGAATAAATAATTTAGAACACATAGCACAAAATTTGAACTTTAATTTGAAATTTCAATTTGAATTTCTTTCAGCTTTACCTATTATTATTATTATTATTATTATAGATTTCATGTTTGTAGAAAAACAAATCGAGATAAATGACAAATTTTTTGCAAACTATCATCATTTTGTCAAAGCCTAAAGAGTTAAATTTACATGAGTTTTGAGTTATTGGCTAAGTGACATGACAGAAGAGTTGCCCCTCTTTGTATCATCATTGATGATTAGCTATTTAGCTCTTTCTACTTGAAAATGTACCATATTCATGTTATATTTGAGTTCATACATATACACACTATGAATGATAAGTTCAGCTTTGAATATATTTGGAATCTTGGGCTCCAACTATCAATAGGAAGATAACATGTATCCCATCATGTACATGTGCAATGCACATGACTCATTTAGTTGGTTGGATTAAGTGAGTCATATGCATTGTAAATAATAAAAGTTAACGTTATTTTTTTATTGGTAGTTGGAGCCAAATTTTGTCCTGTGCAAATACTCATGACCATGAGGATTACAATTGTGTGATTATTGGCTAGAGAACGTTTTTACATTGATGACCCAAATCATGCAATTACTATGATACCTGTAAGCACAAATTATTACTAGTGACCCATATATGCATTTTCTGGCATGCCCAAAAATATCTTAAAAAATTAAATAATTATTTTAACATCTTAAGCAGCCCATCTAATCTAACATTAATAACCAAAGCAACACGTCTTAAAATAATAACCAATAATATGCAAAAAGTAAGATGTTTAACGTAGAATCAAAGGTAAAAACAATATTGGGAAATAATATTTTATAACAACACATGCGTAAGGTATGAGAAATAATAATATAGTAATTGCAAATTGCACAAGTTAAATGTATTTTAGATATGCTTAAAACTGAGATCAATGACCTGCCAGAGGAAGAAAAAATATGCTAGAATCTGTGATATATGCCATATGGTACAAATTGTACCGTACAATGACTCTACAAAGGCGACCAACACAAGAAGAATTTCCTTGTAGGATTGGTCATATACTCGTAAACCCGGTCAACCTGGTTCAGCCAAAAGGGTTGCGGACGGGTCTAGTCAAATGGGTCGATCAAAATAGATAAAAAGTGGGTTGGGCGGGGGGATTTGCGGGCAGGTGACCCAAATCAACCCAAAAAAAAAGAATATATATATATATATACATATTACATGTTGCTTTTACACATATATATACTTTCTATTGGCTAATTAGATTATACCTCAAGTTTTATAATTTTATCTTGGACAGTATTGCCTGTTACACATAACATACATAAATTTCAGTTAAGAAAAAAAAATGTATACTATGTGTAAGAATATACGTAAACTAACAATTACATTTTTATTTTTAGGTAACTCTTGCATATGGGTGCTTATAATTTGAGTTGGATTAAGTTTGACGTCAATCTACCATTCAACCCAAACCCTTCAAATGGGGAACTTTCCTACTCATTGCGTTTGACAAATAGGATCATAGGATAGTTTCGTTTAAACCCTATTTTCGAATAGATGGCAGATGCCAAATGTGTGAATGGATTGCATTCTCACTAGCAAATACACAAATACCATAAACCAAATAAACCATAGATTCACATCCCAAATTCATAATCCAACAATGACATGAAATCTCGTTGCGTTGCAGGTCCAAATTAGCACCACAACAATTCACTCCAACTCCAATAATAATAGAACTACTCCTAGAAACCAAAGTTATATGCTTAACAAACCTGAATTTGAAATATTTTATAGAGAGTTTGAGAAAATGTGGAGGATTTGTTTTGATATGGTACTACATTTGACAAATATGAAAATCAAGCATGATCTCGACTATTAATGGTCAGTGACACAAAATTATTAAAATTATATATATATTTTTTATTAAGGTGTTAAATTATAACTAGTATTGTGGGGGGAGAAAAACCCAGCCCAACTTATTGGGCCCAAGGCCCTGAATGAGGAACACTCTTCATCCGAGGAGATGGGGCCTTCAGTCGGATGCCCACGCCAATGGGGGATGCCTGGAGATGAGCACGTATACCATCCGAGGAGATGCTCATATGTCCGAGTAGTCATGCGTCCTCGGATCCGAAGAGGTTTGATCAAACACGAGTATGGGAGGTTCAACTGATCTATTTGACAAGTGTCAAGAGGGAGAGGAACCTCGGACACACATAAAGATAACGGCAACAGAGAAATATTTATATTTTGTGCATAATTTTAACTACAAAAACTTACAATTTAAAAAATTTATTGATGACATAGCTATTGATATTTAATTTTCTAGAAATTTTAAAGATAGAATACATAAGAAGATGTAATCCATGGTAAATTTGTCAAAATTTACCTCCAATAAAAAGATATTGAATGAGGTTATAATTTTAGGTTACAACCAATTTTATAGCTAAACTTTATCTTTAAGGATGTAGTTTCTGTCGATGTATAACTAATAAGCACATATTTTTAGCCAACCAAAAAATGTAGAAAAGACAAGTGCAACTTAAGGAGTATTATTACTCATTTATGGAAATATGTATTTAAGGTTGATTAACATGAAAATGGTAACCAATATCTTGCTATTTAAGCATATAATGATGCATTAGTTTTAAAAATGAATAGACAGTAAAGCTGATAAATATCCAAATTATTGTTTGTCCAAGTCTCTACTTGTAACATGTTACCATAGCATCCGTGGAATAAAGGACATATGTTTGTCTGATTTTTGTGTTGTTTATTTGCTGAAATACATGATATATTTTTGTTGTACTTGCTTGGTGCTTGGTGTTTGGGTGCTAAGAAAATGTGGAAAAACAAATAGAAATAGGTTTTCTTTTCTTCATTCTTTTTGGTTTCTAAGAAATTAGAAAAAACTGAAAGCTGACCAAACTGAACCGATTGAAATCCAATCAGTTTGGTTCGGTGTTCCTCTCTTACAATTCGATGTGGATACTAAATTTGGCAAAACCGAAAATTTCAGCCCAGCCAAAAAAAAAAAAGCACTTCAACTCGACTGAAACTGAACAATTACACCTATTTACCCTTTCTTCTCTCTAATTTATTTCAATAGTTCTGCTTTACTTACAATTTACGGCACATTTAAAAATATATATATTAGAAGACTTTTACGGCACAATAATTTTCTATTAATTTGAGTTTTTTAGAGTATTCTAGCTAGTAGGCTAGTAGCTTCTATCATAGTCTTAATCTACTGTTAGAGGATGTATTCACTTGTTAGAAATGAGTCAAATTTAATGTAATATGTACGTCCAACTTGTATTATTGCGCTTCAACTGCACATTCTAACCTGTACACACCTAGACTTCTTCTATGGCTAACCTAAGATTAATCCTGCACATTCTAACCTATACACACCTAGACTTGGTGCAGTTTTTGAAGATTTAAATGCAACCGGCATCGGGGTCATGGTTCGTAATTATTTAGGAGAAGTGTAGCAGCTTTATCTAATGCGATTATCCCTATCTCCCCTTTTATGGTCGCTCTTGAAACCATTGCGGCAAGAAGGGCTATTCAGTTTGTTTAGAAATTAGATTTGTTAGAACATAGGTAAATCATGTTAAGAATATATGTCATAATTTTATATAATTAGCTAATTTTTTAAAAAACGCACTTTACTTGTAATTGTGTAGATCTAGAATGTGTTTAATACTTCAAGGAACAAGGTTTCAAGTTCAAGTGTTAAAGTCATGCAAGTCTATCTAAGAAACAAGGGAAAATGTGCTGGATTTTAAATATCGACAACTAGTATCTATCGAGATTTAAAAACTGCTAAAACTCGGTGCTCTACAGCTAGCTTGATAGATAAGCTATCTACCAAAGTTTATGAAAAATAGATTTTCAGTTCTGATTTTCATCCAATCCATGTGTATATGTTTGAACTTTCTTTTCTCACAACCCTAAACATATATAAGGATTATTTTAAAGGCCGTACAAAGTTGCGTAAGTGTGAAGCAAAGTTTTGTTCACGCAAATTGTGACTGAAGACAAAATTTGCCCTAGTTCATCTTTCTCTTGAAGAAGCTGCTGCATTTATTCACAGTAGGTTTTGTAACCAACGAGATTCGTGATCTTCATTGTATGATAAACTAAAGAACTTTGTAGCCAACATCTTTCTTAAGTTGGTGATTAAGTCGCATACTAGGATCCGCGTATCTATTGGTTAGTCACGTACTAAGAGTCGTGCATTGAAAATGGAAGATTGTTACTACAGAACAAGTCCAATTAGGTATTGGGTAAGGGTTCAATTGCAAGTTAGTATAAAGTACTGAGGTTCCTTTACTTGTAACCGCTTGTTTTGATAACAGTGAATTCTCAGGAATAGTGACCTTAAAATCACCAGTGAGATTTTTGTCGTGTAGGTTTTCCTCATTAGTAAACAAATCACCGTGTCATTTGAATTTCCGCTGCATTTAGTTCATTGATGATTTGTTTGTGCTGCCACACATTTTGCATGATAATTGAATTAACTAATTAACTTAGTTAAATCAATTTGTAAATTTATCGCAAAGGGTCAATACATTTTTGGCCTATCAAGATTTGCATAGTTCAGTGTTCAATGGTGATTCAGAGATCTCCATTTCTACCGTCAGGAGTAGATGTTTCTCCCATCCTACTTGTGATCATCTGATAAAAGACATTTTGTCTTCAACTAGTTCTCTTCAGAACTATTCTCTGTCCCATATACTTTGGCAAGGCAATGTTTTGGTACATGTTTTAGCCAAGAGAGCAACAAGATTTTGTTTTCCTATTTTAGTCTGAATGGAGTCTGTTCCTCCTAACATTTATAAGGTGTTTGTTTCTAATTTTTTAGCTATTAAATAAATTTGGCTACTCAAGCCTATTTCTCAATCAAAAAATAAAAGACTTCTTCTATGGCTAACCTAAGATTAATCCATTTAGGAAAACCTCATAATGCATTTATTGTAACATAGTATAGAGAGAGAGAGAGAGAGAGAGAGAGAGAGAGAGAGAGAGAGAGAGAGAGAGAGAGAGTAGAATTTCTGAGGGGTAATCCTTGAGGAAAAGTTGTAGTGTATGTTATCAATTAAATCAACTATTTGAGCTTCCTAATGTGGAGTGTTTATAAATTGATTGTGTATTAGGGCATTTCGATTGTAATCTATGGGATTCCTCAGGGACCAGTTTTTGTCCATCACACCAATGTTAAAGTGAAAACTAAATTAATAAGACTATGTATTGCAAAGAAATCATTAAAAATCCTGATCACAAATGGATGTAACAAAAAAAGGAGTAGTGAGAAATATATATATGTATACTACCAAAATTATAAAAATCTATATTAGACCAAAGTAATGACTATTATACATTTTTAGAGTTGGAGTACGCTCCCAGCTCTACCACCTTTTATGTCCTTGATCAAACAACAAACAAAGTCTAGTAAACATGCTTAATTCAATTTCACTACTTTTGAAGGATATCCAAATATCATTTTTGTAAGGACTAGGTTCGAGCACTTCTGCTCTTTGGATGAATGAACTCAAACCCAACTAATCCAATATAATGAATTTGTAGAGGATGGGCTTAAGAACTAAGCCTTAGTGAGGATTACAACAACTAAACATAGTTATAAGTGGGTTAAATAACTAGGAAATGGATTTAAAGTGTGAAGGTCTGTCATCGGCCCCCAACTGAAGGGTTTGCAATTCTTATTGCTTTTTCCAATATCAGGTTACACAGGTCTCTCAGTTGATACCAATTACTATAGTATCTTGTGCCTCTAAGTGCCTCCGCCTTTTCGGGAGGACTTCTTTACATTATATACTCCCTCTTAGTTAATCTTGGCCCTCTATCTATTGATCATGCAAGTTACTACTTGAGTACTTGTCCCATCAGCCACTTTCTTCAGCTTTCTGTGAGATGCAGAGCCCTGGACAACACTGTTCAAGGGTCATTTCCTCATTAATGCGACCAGAATGTTAGTTGTGGGCATTTAATGTGAAGATGACAGTTCTGCCTAGAATTGCTCCTCCACCATGCTTTCATGGCTAGCCCAATGCACTTGTCTCTTTCTTAAGGCGCTTCGAGAGGTTGCCTTTGGTAGCATGCTGCTCTTCCCTTCTTTGATCTCAACTGGCCGAAGACTCCTCAGCTAAATTTCTTGGGAACCTGGGCTTCATACTTTCGTCTTCGGACGTTTCTACCTCTTCGGCATGGGCCTTTGGGCCTGACACAAAGTGGGCTGTCCTCAAGCCCCACAATTTTCTATGCAATAAGTTGCAAACAATTTTTTCTCTACTTTTGAGTTCTAAAAAATTAATAATTTATAGTTTGATGGTCACCAAATGAATGTTAAAAGAATCAACTCAACCAGTTATTACAAAAATATCTCCCAAAAGATACATTGATATTCATTTATTCCAAACAACTATAGAAACATTTTAATTTTTCTTGGGTTTGAAAACCACATATCATGTGATCACTTGGAGACTTGCTTTCTTTCTTGTCAAATCTAACTTGAATTGCTGATTAATTTGATGTCTTCTTTTTGTGCTTACTCTATCACCATCAACATTACTCTTCTCATCTCTCTTCCTCCTAATCACACTTCATGTAATAGGATTTCTAGAATAAATCAATAAATAAAGAATAAAAACAATTCAACAATTTTATCAAACATCTTGTATACATCAAATACAATTTTTCTCTGCTTTTATATAAATAAATTAATAAAGCAACTAATTTGTTGGGTAAATATATTAACCACAATACCATCATCGTCATCTAAAGGAAACCACATACGAATAATGTATGTATAAAAGAAATTAATATTGGTAATTAGTAAACAAAGACTACTTATTCTTTTGACATAAATTAATCTAAATTTATGGTTTTCCAAAAATTGGTATTAGGTGCATTTTGAATAGTATTTCCAAACACGGTTATCTAAAAACTTTTTTTTTTTTTTTAAGTATCATCCTTTGAATAGTATTTCCTTTGAAATTATTTTTCCAGTGGTTTCAAGGAGATCATGGCTTACTTGAAAGATTGCTCATTGGAAGGCTTGGAAAAGAGAGAGAAGTTTGTTTTCTTGCTTTTTATAGATCATGGAAGGACGAGTTCCGGATGAGGAAAACTTTTAAAATCCCCAAACGGATAATAAAATTTTGGTTTATGATGTTTGTCTCATCTTATAAAGCATTATAACGGTGAACGGACCAAAGAATATATAATTATACAAGGATTTTGTTTTTTTTGGTTGAAAATGCATTAAATAATTGTTTTAAATGGAAATAAATTAATGTATTTAAGGATGGGACAAAGTTTAGTTACAAAATTTGTTGTAGCTTACTCAATAAAATTAACATTATTACATATTTTAAAAATTTAACAGTTGAATTGCATGTTCTTTACGTTCTTCATACACATGTCAAATTTTGTGTAAATCGGATATCATTTACTATATGATCTATAAGCTTATATTTTGTGCATAATTTTATACTACAAAAACTTACAATTTAAAAAATTTATTGATGACATAGCTATTGATATTTAATTTTCTAGAAATTTTACAAGAATAGAATACATAAGAAGATGTAATCCAGTGGTAAATTTGTCAAAATTTACCTCCAATAAAAAGATATTGAATGAGGTTATAATTTTAGGTTACAACCAATTTTATAGCTAAACTTTATCTTTAAGGATGTAGTTTCTGTCGATGTATAACTAATAAGCACATATTTTTAGCCAACCAAAAAATGGTAGAAAAGACAAGTGCAACTTAAGGAGTATTATTACTCATTTATGGAAATATGTATTTAAGGTTGATTAACATGAAAATGGTAACCAATATCTTGCTATTTAAGCATATAATGATGCATTAGTTTTAAAAATGAATAGACAGTAAAGCTGATAAATATCCAAATTATTGTTTGTCCAAGTCTCTACTTGTAACATGTTACCATAGCATCCGTGGAATAAAGGACATATGTTTGTCTGATTTTTGTGTTGTTTATTTGCTGAAATACATGATATATTTTTGTTGTACTTGCTTGGTGCTTGGTGTTTGGGTGCTAAGAAAATGTGGAAAAACAAATAGAAATAGGTTTTCTTTTCTTCATTCTTTTTGGTTTCTAAGAAATTAGAAAAAACTGAAAGCTGACCAAACTGAACCGATTGAAATCCAATCAGTTTGGTTCGGTGTTCCTCTCTTACAATTCGATGTGGATACTAAATTTGGCAAAACCGAAAATTTCAGCCCAGCCAAAAAAAAAAAAAGCACTTCAACTCGACTGAAACTGAACAATTACACCTATTTACCCTTTCTTCTCTCTAATTTATTTCAATAGTTCTGCTTTACTTACAATTTACGGCACATTTAAAAATATATATATTAGAAGACTTTTTACGGCACAATAATTTTCTATTAATTTGAGTTTTTTAGAGTATTCTAGCTAGTAGGCTAGTAGCTTCTATCATAGTCTTAATCTACTGTTAGAGGATGTATTCACTTGGTTAGAAATGAGTCAAATTTAATGTAATATGTACGTCCAACTTGTATTATTGCGCTTCAACTGCACATTCTAACCTGTACACACCTAGACTTCTTCTATGGCTAACCTAAGATTAATCCTGCACATTCTAACCTATACACACCTAGACTTGGTGCAGTTTTTGAAGATTTAAATGCAACCGGCATCGGGGTCATGGTTCGTAATTATTTAGGAGAAGTGTAGCAGCTTTATCTAATGCGATTATCCCTATCTCCCCTTTTATGGTCGCTCTTGAAACCATTGCGGCAAGAAGGGCTATTCAGTTTGTTTAGAAATTAGATTTGTTAGAACATAGGTAAATCATGTTAAGAATATATGTCATAATTTTATATAATTAGCTAATTTTTTAATAAAACGCACTTTACTTGTAATTGTGTAGATCTAGAATGTGTTTAATACTTCAAGGAACAAGGTTTCAAGTTCAAGTGTTAAAGTCATGCAAGTCTATCTAAGAAACAAGGGAAAATGTGCTGGATTTTAAATATCGACAACTAGTATCTATCGAGATTTAAAAACTGCTAAAACTCGGTGCTCTACAGCTAGCTTGATAGATAAGCTATCTACCAAAGTTTATGAAAAATAGATTTTCAGTTCTGATTTTCATCCAATCCATGTGTATATGTTTGAACTTTCTTTTCTCACAACCCTAAACATATATAAGGATTATTTTAAAGGCCGTACAAAGTTGCGTAAGTGTGAAGCAAAGTTTTGTTCACGCAAATTGTGACTGAAGACAAAATTTGCCCTAGTTCATCTTTCTCTTGAAGAAGCTGCTGCATTTATTCACAGTAGGGTTTTGTAACCAACGAGATTCGTGATCTTCATTGTATGATAAACTAAAGAACTTTGTAGCCAACATCTTTCTTAAGTTGGTGATTAAGTCGCATACTAGGATCCGCGTATCTATTGGTTAGTCACGTACTAAGAGTCGTGCATTGAAAATGGAAAGATTGTTACTACAGAACAAGTCCAATTAGGTATTGGGGTAAGGGTTCAATTGCAAGTTAGTATAAAGTACTGAGGTTCCTTTACTTGTAACCGCTTGTTTTGATAACAGTGAATTCTCAGGAATAGTGACCTTAAAATCACCCAGTGAGATTTTTGTCGTGTAGGTTTTCCTCATTAGTAAACAAATCACCGTGTCATTTGAATTTCCGCTGCATTTAGTTCATTGATGATTTGTTTGTGCTGCCACACATTTTGCATGATAATTGAATTAACTAATTAACTTAGTTAAATCAATTTGTAAATTTATCGCAAAGGGTCAATACATTTTTGGCCTATCAAGATTTGCATAGTTCAGTGTTCAATGGTGATTCAGAGATCTCCATTTCTACCGTCAGGAGTAGATGTTTCTCCCATCCTACTTGTGATCATCTGATAAAAGACATTTTGTCTTCAACTAGTTCTCTTCAGAACTATTCTCTGTCCCATATACTTTGGCAAGGCAATGTTTTGGTACATGTTTTAGCCAAGAGAGCAACAAGATTTTGTTTTCCTATTTTAGTCTGAATGGAGTCTGTTCCTCCTAACATTTATAAGGTGTTTGTTTCTAATTTTTTAGCTATTAAATAAATTTGGCTACTCAAGCCTATTTCTCAATCAAAAAATAAAAGACTTCTTCTATGGCTAACCTAAGATTAATCCATTTAGGAAAACCTCATAATGCATTTATTGTAACATAGTATTTGTGGGGGGAGAAAAACCCAGCCCAACTTATTGGGCCCAAGGCCCTGAATGAAGAACACTCTTCATCCGAGGAGATGGGGCCTTCAGTCGGGTGCCCACGCCAATGGGGGATGCCTGGAGATGAGCACGTATACCATCCGAGGAGATGCTCATATGTCCGAGTAGTCATGCGTCCTCGGATCCGAAGAGGTTTGATCAAACACGAGTATGGGAGGTTCAACTGATCTATTTGACAAGTGTCAAGAGGGAGAGGAACCTCGGACACACATAAAGATAACGGCAACAGAGAAATATAAAGGAGGCATACTCCAACCACTACATTTAATGCACTGCACCTAACTTCCTGGCCGCATTTATGTGAATAGGACCCCTGAACAGTGCTTTCTCAGCTACCGCCACTCACATAAGGCTAAAAGTGGGGTGATGGGACATGTACTCAAGTGGGTGCCTGGATGATGAACAAGTGGACGGAGGAGATGTAAGAAGGCAATACTATATAAGGGAAGGGTACCTCTAATAGAGGGGGATGGAAAAGAAAGGAGAGGAAAAGGATATATGAGATGGTTGTAGCCCCAGGAATTGTAACCTTATATGATCAATGAAAAACATCTCTTCGGACGGAGTATTCATATTAGTCCGAGAGCACATTAATCCAAATCTTCCCATTCGCATGAGGAGATGTAAGAAGGCAATGCTATATAAGGGAAGGGTACCTCTGATAGAGGGAGATCGAAAAATAGGAGAGGAAAAGGATATATGAGATGGTTGTAGCCCCAGGAATTGTAACCTTATATGATCAATGAAATACATCTCTTCGGACGGAGTATTCATATTAGTCCGAGAGCACGTTAATCCAAATCTTCCCATTCGCATCGCTGTTTGATATTGTTATTTTCATTATTAGCCTAGCTCTTTCACCCACTCTCTACAAAATTTATTGTTTTGGGCTCGGTGGGCCAAGGACCCATACCTTTTTGGACTTGGGCTGCAAAAACTGACCCTACAAGTATAAAATCATTTTTACATAGTTTCGTTATTAACACTATTTGTGTTATATACTAATTACGAATTACAACGTATCATCTCAATAGATTTTAAAAGAGTTGTGTGACTTCACACAATGATTTTGTTTATTTTTATATTTATTAAATAAAGTCAGCTTTACCATTGCCCATGTTAGGCTGAGTTGATACTTCCCCAAACTTTAAGGGCTTAAGAGATTTGAGAACCCAAGTTTAAGTAGTCCCAATATGGGGAGGGAGGTAGGTTTATTTAATTATGTAATATATATAACTAATGTCCACCAAAAAAAAAAAACTCCTTAGCATTATTGCAGAAGAAATATATATTTTTAGTGCTATCAACAAATTATTGCAGAAGAAATATGTATTTTTGGCATATACGTTTATAAAGAACCTTAGTAAATTTTAAAAGATATAAACAAGGTTCCTAGGTGACTCAATCAATTCAATCGGGTAGTAACCGCATTTTCTGCATAGTTCAACTCTTCGGCAATACGAAATTCTATTGTCAGACAACATAAACAAATCACATTCTATTTTAATCAGGTAGTAACTGCATCTTTGCATAGTTAAACTCTTTGGCAATACGAAATTCTATTGTCAAACTCTTTGACAACATATATAAATCATGTTCTATTATATATTTTTAAGCAAAAATAAAAACAGAGATTGTGTTTTCCTCTTACCCATATCGACGAAAACATGTTGAGCTAGAACATCTTTTTTAATATATTTTTTTTAATCATTTCAGGTAGCTAACAATAATTCTGTTCTAAGCTTATATAATTGATTATTTATTAAACCTTTTTTTTAATCCCTGAATTTAATAAAATATGGAAATCATTCGATATAAAAATAATAATTAAAAAAAAATAGCATACAGTACTACCATGAATAATAGGAAATTTTTTCGGATAGGGAAGGGTATCAATGAATCTCACAGTATTGTGAGTTGTGACAAGACCTCCCAAAGTTAATCATTAAGAGGGGAAAAAAAGGATAAGAACAAAAAGTTTGAGCTAGTCAGTGGGGATTAAGACCTTGAAAGAAGTCTTAATTTCTTTCATTAGCCCAAAGTCCTAACCATTATGGCTAATTTAGAATGATAAAGTCTTATAGAAAGAGCATTAGGATGGTGACCTCGCTAAATAAGTAAATATCAAGTGGCCCATGGACCACACAGGCACCATAGGACCAGCACACGTGGCATAATTTCCACATATATGAATTTTTCTTTATTTAATAGAAATCACATATATGAATCATTTGCCTTGAAATGATTTCTTAACTTTTGCAGCTTTTTTTTTTTTTTGGGCCTGAAAAAAGGGTGGATGCAAGCACAAACAATTTAACCTAAACTACAACAAGGCCCAATTTTCTACGATCAGCTTAAAGCACAAAGAGAATAGAACACAAAATGCCCCACCTATGTACCGTCCCAGCAGAAAGAAAAAGGCCGCCTTTTCCAGCCCAAAAAGGCCTTTTTTTGTTTCTCCCTCTAGGATTAAAGGGTTGCCATGTTAGAGGCGAAGGTTGCTCTTAAGTAAGCGCAGGAGAGAGCTCTCTTGAGTTCTTTTTCTTTCATCCGCAGCCAATTTACCTCCAGTTCTGTTTCCCTGCAAATTAATTCTTATAAATCTAAGAACGTTTTCAGAAACACTAAGAGCAAGTTAACAGATGCCCTAAGAATATTGATTTAGGAAATATTTTTAGAAACTTTTTATAAGGAAAGACAAAAGTAATTAATATATTTTTGACGGTTTTTATATTTCTTATAAAAGTAATCAAAACTTTCATAAAATGGTTTATTAATAATTGTCTTAAAGACACTCACTAAAATAACCCTTCACTAAATTGTCAAATTAATCTTCAAGATTTAATTTTTTTGCTCAATTTAGGCATGAGTCAATATGATCCTTTGGTCCATCTCATGATAATATATATATATATATATATTATGTGTGTGTGGGTGTGTCATTCTGTCCAAATCTATTAACAAATAAACTATTTAAAGATTTTTATTTAATAAAATAATAATACTCATCAAAGAATACTATTAGAACAGTTTTAAAAGGAATGACCAAACTGACTTATTTTTAGAAGGAATGCGATTTCCACCTTATGAAGAGTTTCCCTACTACATTGGTTCTAATTCCAACTCTTTAAATTGTGGAGCAAACATGACTTGTCACTGTGACTCTACACTTTCTGGTCGCATCGGAGTAGCAAACAAACAATAAGGGACAATATCAAACTTACCTTAGGTTTCTCAACATCGTCCTCAACATCCAAAGTACTGTAATCCCTCAGCAATATGGATGAAGCAGGCAAAAGTCTCCTAATTTGGACCAAAAAAATAAAAAGATAAAAAGAATTAGGAACAAAAGCTAATACAGATCGATCTTGGGGGGAAAAAATTAATGATTTGTCAGATCCAAAGCAAGACTGACAATAATAAGCAATTCATGACAGTCAACCATTTTTTGTTAGTACCACATGTTTAATGATGAATGCAACCCACTCACCTTTTAGGTTTCTCTGGTTTACAGGAAGTATCAATTCTTGTTTTAATTTCTGGCACATCAACGTCACTTTCTTTTGTAATGGACACATCAACGTCGCTTTCCTTCGTAGATGTAACATCCTTCTTTGATTGAGGTAAATCCAAAAATTCCTACAATGGACACAGAACAAGAAAAAAGAAAAGAAAACAGAAGCAATTTGTAAATTAAATATTTCCCAAAAAATAAAAAGTTTCATTAAAAAGAAATGAGAAGGAAGTTAGAACTCAATTATTCTTTGACAGATCATTTTTTTTTTTTTTTTGAGAATCTTCTTTGACAGATCATGATATCCTTCAATTCTTCAAAAGTTAGCTTTCATCACTTTAGGGTCCGTTTGGTTCCCGTAAAATATTTTCTGGAAAATACCTATTTTCCGGAAATGCTATTTTCCGGAAAAGGAAAATATTTTTAAGTGTTTGGTTGTATTATGAAAATTGTTGTGGAAAATATTTTTATGTGTTTGGTTGTATTAGGAAAATGCTATTTTCGTAACCATTCAACAACAAATTCCGGCAACAACAACATAACAACAACGACAACAACAATCAAACTTAAAAAAAAAAACTGAGTCGTTGACGAGATCGAGGAAGAGAGCGATGGGTCGCCGTCTGGGTTTGGGTCGACGACGAGCTCCGGGTCGAAGGGCTGGGTCGTCGAAGGCAATGGTTCGAAGGTCGAAGGTCGAAGCCTCGTGGGTTCATCGGTGGGGTGCGATCTTCGTTGGATCGGTCTTCGGTGGTAATCTGGGCTCTGGGTTCGCCGGTGAAGTGGAAGATCAGTTTGTGGCGCGAAGGCGAAGTCGAAGATTGTGGGTTCGCGCCGCCGGCAAAGTCGAAGATCGTGGGTTCGTCGGTTCGTGGGTTCGTCCGTTCGTGGCGCCGGCAAAGTCGAAGATCGTGGACTCCGACGATGGGCTGTGGTGGTGGATCGGAGCTCGGGGTGGTTCGTTCTCTCTCTCGCTCTCTCTCTCTCTCGCTGGTGGTTCGTTCTCCCTCTGGTTCTCTCTTTTCCGGAAATGATTTGAAGTGAAATTAAAACCGTAAAATCATTTCCGGGTCAACGGTGAAAATTTTGGTCAACTGAAGCTTATTTTCCGGAAAATGTTATTTTCCTTGTCTTCCAAACAGTGGGCTGAGGTGGTAAATGATTTCCTGAAATCATTTACCACCAAAACAAACACAGCCTTAAACCCCTAAATAAACTCTAGATAAATAAACTTTTGTGCTTATTGTTGGTGGCTGGGTTACCACTGAATTGGCAAAAAAATTGAGTGTGGTTGATAACTTGACAAGATCCAAATACCCAACAACAAAAACAAAGTCGTAGTATCATAACTTTTGGGATTGGCTATGGATTATCAATAGCCTGCCTAATCAGGGTCAACAACATGTGTTCTTCTCCACAATCGTATCCTATCCAAAATCACTCTCTATTACCCTACATAATTAACATGTCATTCAATCCAAATTCCCAACAAAAGATGGAAAAAAGAATTCAGCACTAATATAGATGATCAATCCAGACTCCAGAGAGAACCACATCATTTTCAAAGTTCAAAAGACTTCGGAAAATCTAAAGTAATGTATATGCAAAGAATAGAGGAAATGCAGACAACTTACCGATGGTTTATTAATTTGATCCTCAACATTCAATGCACTGCAATCCCTTGTTGATATTGATGAGGCGGGCAAAGGTTTCCTGATTATTATAACATATTAGATATGAACTCAACCACCCCCCACCAAAAAAAAAAAAAAATGAAAAATAGAAGCATCCAGAGAAATTCTGTCATGAAATTGAGATTCAACTCTGATTATTTTCACCATTAGCTCATGTGTATTTTTTTAAAGATGTTATTTTACAGAACTATATTTTAAAGCCAATTAAAATAGGATCATCCAAACAAGACCTATAAGTGTGCAAATAAACACTTTGAAAATGAAACAACACACCCACTGACCTATTTAACTTCTCAAAATTCAACTCTCTACAGGAAGTATCAAGCACTAATTCACTCTCTGGCACATCAGGGGTGCTGCATCCTTGGGTAAATGCAACATCTTCCTTGGTTGATGCTGGCAGAACTGAAGATTCCTAAAAAAGGAAGAAAAGGAAAGATGAAAGAACCATAAAACCAGCATTTACATTATAGGCTATATGCATCTATAGATAACAGGAATGAGATTTAATTCACAACTATGGAAAGGGAAACTGTAAACACTAGGTTATACAGCATTTCAATCCTTAGGAGATAGCCATGTCAGAAAGCTGACATCCATGATGGGCATATGAATTGATTTATAAACTGAATCCCAAATATAAATAGCCTTAAAAAAGGATTGAACATCCAGCTTGTAAAACTGCTGTTAATGGTTTAGAGCATAACCGAGGCTGCAAAATACCCACATCAACCACTGTGTAAATTGCAATGTGATTCAGTGATTGTGGGGGCAATTTTTGCTTCAAAGGCCAAGGGCTAGACCATGTTGTAACCTTAAGCAAATTTTGTTATCCCACATAGGAAAAAAAGCCTCTCTCTTTGCACCTTATAAGAGATGAGCCAATGGTTGAAGAGGTTCAAGCTAGTGGTACTCTTCAACTATTGGCTCATCCCTTATAAGGTGCAAAGAGGGAGGCTTTCTTTCCTATGTGGGACAACAAAATTTGCCTAAGGTTACAACATGGTCTAGTCCTTGACCTTTGAAGCAAAAATTGCCCCCACATTAAAAGGCTAACCAAACTAATGGTACTCTTCAACCATTGATTCATCCCCTATAAGGTGCAAAGAGAGAGGCTTTCTTTCCTATGTGGGATAACAAAATTTGCTTAAGGTTACAACATGTTCTAGCCCTTAGCCTTTGAAGCAAAAATTGCCCCCACAGTGATATTATACAATTGCATTCTAATCACACTAATAAAGACATTGAGATGAGGACAATAAATATTTTCAGAATTTGAGAACAAATAAAAATTAGATTAATTAACGGATAAAGTTTAGCTACAAAATCAGTTGTAGTCTTAGGCTACAAACTCACTTAATAAAATAAATATTACTACATAGTTTGAAAATCTAACCGTTGAATTACATGTTCTTTACGCTCTTAATGCGCATGTCAATTTTTGTGTCAATCGGATATCATTTACTACATAATTTATTATCTTATATTTTATGCATAATTTTAAATTACAAAAACTTGCAATTTAAAAATTTATTGATGACATATCTATTGATCTTTAATTTTCTTGAAATTTTGCAAACATGGAGAATATAAGAGGAAGATGCAATCTAATGATGAATTTGTCAAAATTCACCTCCAATAAAAAGATATTGAGTGAGTTTGTAACCTAAGGCTACAATCAATTTTGTAGCTAAATTTTGCCTTTAATTAACCTGTCCTAAGAAAAAGTGGTAGAAGCATATAAGTGCAAGAAAATTGACACCAACAAAGAGGCCTGGCGATAGGGTGGGAGATGAAAACAAAGGGATATATTTTAAAGAAGTGGATGGAACGATTTGAGTATCATGTGGCAATGGTTGCATGGCTGAAAAGGCTGAATTTTACGTAATATCTAATCCACCGTATTAATAATTGTCACATATAAGTTAACCTGAACAAACTGCTTTCAAATTTCACTATTTTTTAAATAGCAACTAAAATGTACATAATTACATATTACAGGTGGTGACTTTCTCAAAATTATGAACCAGAACAAAATAGCTGATCTGTTTTATAAAGAAAAAGAGTTGTCTAGACTCTAGACTAACAATTTTGCTTGGAAAGCCACCGTGAGTTCCCCTTATCATGAACGGGACCGCTAGGCCAGTTTAGCACAAAAACAATGCTCTCTCATAAGTCATAACAATTAATAAAAACTAGCACAAAAACAATGCTCGCCTATAATCCATTAATAACAATTCTACATTAGTTCTATGGGCAGAAGTCCATTAACGATTTAATTAGATGGACAGACACTGGTTCATATTTGGATTTCTCTCTCTCTCTCTCTAACAATACAAGTACATCAACTTCATGTGATCAGATCTAGAGAATTTTGATGTGATTTTCTACCAGCTGAATGACCAAGGGGTATGCAAGTTTCTACAAGCTCAAAGCTCTCCATTTTACGGAAGAGCACAAGGCAAGGAAAATGAGAGAACCAACATGGTATCATTGTTCTTTGCTCTTACAGCATGAATTAGGTCCCTCAAAGTCACAATGTATGATTCTATTTGGATTAAAAGCCTGATGAGAAGAGCAGAGTCGACATTTGAATATATGCCACACATAGAATTAGTACTGTTATTTTCTCTAAATTAGCAGTTGTTCATGTGTTTTGCTGGATAACCCACTAGAAGAAATGTGACAAACCTAAGTGTCAATACAGAACCAAAAAAAAAAAGACATTTAAAAATATTACGGAGGCAAAATGCACATTATAATTCAAAGGGACATAAAAGAGAGTTTACCTCATCCTCGGTGAGATATTGGTCCAGCTCTACTGATGAACAGCTGTCACTTCTAACCATGGCATGTGACTGTGAATAGCTGATACCAAACTCTGAAATCCTTGAACTTGTTACTTACAGAAAAAACCAAGACAAAAAGTACACTAGTAGGTAAGGAAGCATGACATCAATGCCTCACCAAGAAATGGTATTCAAGTTCCTTACTGGACATTGATCCCAGATCATGATATTGAGATCCAAGTCCCTTTCAACATGACTGAGCTACCCAGTAAACAAGCACATCAACTATTTCACATGCACAAATCAGATAACTACTGATCATAAGATCTGCGTCTACCAATTTTGGAGCTAATAAAAATAAGATAGGCGATCAATATGCAGATGACTAAGTAATTTTAAATAATAAATAAGTTTAATAGATTTGATATGCCATGAGAACATGTTTTCAACCAATCACATTGTTTCAAGAAAATACAAATTCTTGGCAGGACAAATTGGGTATCCAGATTCTATAAATTAGCCACATTTCAAAAGAAGCTGGGCATCCAATAACCCAGATTCTAAATGTTCCTATATCATATAATAAGCCGTCAAAATTGCATAAATGCATAATACGCAAACTAGAAAAAACTTTTTGAATCAAACCTGGTATATCAGCATCGGAAAAATTATCCTTGATTGCCAAATATTTAGAATCATTTAAATCCTCTGTGTTGTGCCCATTCCCAGAAAAGATATCCCCAATCTGAGTACACATTATCAAAACTACATTATATCCCCAGCTATTCTCAACATGGATAAGAATAAATATCATAATCTTCCTATACTGATATAAGACATGTCCAACACTCATACCTGACAATTCTGCTGGTTGGAGTTTTCAACATGAAGACATGAAGCATTTACGAATTTGACCTCGGTATTACTCACCTGACAATTTGAAAGAAACTTTTCACTCTATGGAGACACTTCCTTATATGAATACACCACTGAAAAATAAGGTGACGCTTCCTTACAGTGGAATAAGATTCTTGCTCCTTTTCAACACTTTCAAATCCACTCATGTTTAGAGAAAAAGATTCACCATTTTCCTTTAAATACAATTCAAATACGTTATATTGACAAAAGCACCCAAAAAACTAAAAGAAAACAAAAGGTAGCTATAATTAACACCATGATCCCCATGATATAGTTGGGCATCACAAAAGATCAGGGCTGGGACAATAGCACCAACACCAAAGCTGTTTTTACCTGAGAGAACGCATCTCTTTCCTGTCTTGGAGAAGAGTCCCACTTTTCCAAGGTGTTGCAGTAAGACGTCTTCAGGCTGGAAGAATGAAGGTCCTCATCTTTCTGAACATTTACCAAAATCTTTGAATAGTGATTACTTTCTTAGAGCATAAGTGCCTGGATATCTTAAATAAAACGAGAAAGTGAACTAGAACAAGAGTGTACTAACTCCAAGAAAAAATACTGAAGAAAATTAAATAACACCATTAACAAGAACAGAGACAGAGAGAGAGAGAGAGAGAGAGAGAGAGACAGAGAGAGACAGAGATAGAAGCTATATGCAAACCTCATCGATTTTACTAGATCCATATCCCTGTAATCCTATTTTGGGCTCAGAACTAGTACATACTTCAACTATGGAGGTTTCCCCATGATTTCCCTTAGAACAAGTACAGCAAGACTTCAAATCCTCCAGCTCCTTCTTCAGGCCAAGGTTTTGAGTCTCTTCAGTCCTAAGTTTTTCTCTAAGACTATTGATTTCACTCTCGGCCACCTGATTAGAACCAGAGTTGTTGAATAGATGGCGCTAGTTAGTTTACTACTGAAATTGCATTGATAGAGATATCAAAGCACTATTTAAAAACAAACAAACAAACCAAAAACAAAACTTGAAATGCAGGGGTGAATTGCAAAGTTTAAGCATAACTTACTATCCACAAATTAATACCTTGAGTTTTTGTTTATAATCCTTCAAGAAAATCCACATAGTTTTGGCAATATTTTCCATAATCTGATGGTTTCTCTCTCTTTCTGCCAAATCCGCAGAGTCCGATTTTGTGCTTGCATTTTCACTAGCATCCAATCTGTTGATTGTTGAGCCCTCTGTAAGCATATCTGTCAGATGCTTTAGAGATAAACCTGACTAAGCAGGACAAGGCTCAACAATTGTGAATGACTAACAGAAAAATATAGAACCATAAAAGAAATGCATTTTAAACAACCTTCCTCCAAAAGTCTGTGCTCATCTACTATGATCTGTCCTTCAAACTGAAATCAAACCAACATACAACAAATGATAAAATTAAACCTAAAATCCAAGGAATATGGAAAACAAAATCCTGCAACATATGATAAACAGCTTGATCAAATTAAAATTCTCAGGAATCAAATCCAACAGCACATAGGATGAACAAGGCAATCAATTTTCGGCCATGCAGTGGACCAAGACACAAGTTTTAAGCTTCAAAAAAGATATGGGATGCTGCTCAGAAACTCCTAAGGGTTATGAAAAATCTTATTTACACCTCAAAATATTTAGGCAGCAGATTAATTGGATCACTTCAACAAGTTGTTTCACACATATATTCCAAAATAATAATTCAACCCCATCAATCAATCACCAAATCAAAGTAATAATAATTAAAGCAGTAAAAGGCACAGATATTATGGTGGTGAACTAGAAAACCAACGAAGAACCTCTTCTATTAAAAAACCATTCTGGGGATCCAATCATGTAGAAATTTACTATAAGTAAATCAGTTACAAATGGTCAACTTACAAAACCTTTGCACAGCTAAACACTCTATTCTAACCTCTACAAACACCCCATTTGCCTTCCGTCCATAGTGGCTCCAAAACCTCTGGAATCTTCCTAAGTGAATCTTCTCCACAAACAAACCTCGTCCGCAACCCGGAACTCAGCAATAACAACCCACTGTTGAAGAAACAACCTCAGTGGTTTCAAGAACGGCTTAGGGCTCAAGGTGAAATAATCACTCAATTGTTCACTGTAAAGGGTCAAAGCACAAGGATGAATTTTTCTATTTAAGGCTCAAGAGGAAGGTTTTCTAGATTGGCTTGGTATATCTCCAAGAACGAAAACTTTCTCTCGAGAAAATTGTGCTTAAGAGTTAAGAGCGTCTTATATCAGTGCATTTAGGTTTGGAGAAATCAAACTTCTAGCAGAATCTTGCTCGAGTTAGAGTCCAGCAAGTGTCTTGCAAAATCTGACTTCTAATTGTTCCACTTGAGGCTTGAGCGAGTCTGAGTTTCATTTGAATGAATTTCCTTTTCTTCAGATTAACTCTTCACAGGCTTTTTAACACCCAACCAAACTTAATTACATTAGATTACAAACCTCTTTGATGCTATGTTTGTTACATGGAATTTGCCAATTTCTATAAACTAACAAGTTACATTGTGCTTGGAAATATATATTTCTTGCAATGTTAAATATCCATGTTTAAGCATGTTTGAACGTTTATATGCATGTGAAACCATAGATAATTGAAAATTCATATAAATAATGAATATTTTAAGGAGAACATGAAAAACATATAACATCCATAAATTCATTTTTAGGGTAATGTAGATGATTTATTTCATTAGTGCTTAAACAAGTGTCAAACATCGGTAGACAACAAGTCCTAATTGAGTTGTGTCAAGTGTCAGCACCAATTTTCACTTGGGGAAGAGTACTACATATCATTCCTTTTTATTTATTTATAGATACACAATGAAATCCATTGTAAATTCAAGAGAGAAACTGCTACCAAATTGTAAGAATACATGGTCAGAGAGAAATTCAGCTTGGCAAGAATGGTCACAACTCAGCATTATAACAGTAAAAAATGAAATCTTTGAAATGTACACAAATAACAATAAGATAAACACTACTTAACCTTATGTTTTACAATGTAATAGCATTAAATGTCAACAACAAACCAGGATAACCTACTCAAATCATATAACATATGGCTATTTTACAACATCCAAGGATCAATGTATTCCATGATATTCTAGGTAATGGCAACATAAATGTAATCAAAAGAGAAGCCTGAACTTTAAAACCATACTCATCACACTTGGAAGCCATCCAAGCCCCATACCTAATTTTCATATTACAAACACCACGAAAAGAAACAGACTTAAGAAATTTCATCAAAGGCTACCAAATATGGGGGTGGGGGAAAATAGTAATTGATAAAAGTAGTACACAAAGAATCCTTTAAAAAAAAAAAAAACCTCTTAAACGGAAATATTTAGCACTCTAAAAGGAAAGAAAGAAATACCACATGAGCATCAAGGCCACTAAGTTTCATTCTTTTGGGCTGCCCAACTCTAGAAAATGCTTGGAAATGCCTCTTGTTACCATTCATCATGGAAGACTCCTCAATATTATTGAACCTAAAAGTGTAAACACGAAAAACAAGTCATTAAAATAAGAAACTAGAAATATATTTTGTTGGAAAATATATATACACGTATTCATATATTTATTTTACTTGATTTTCGTATAAGGTGAAGCTTGTTTTAAAAGGTAGGATGTATCAAGATAGTCTTCTGCTCCTTCTTTGACAGTTAAAATCTGTAAACACAACAAATAAATAAAAAATGCATTAGATTTTTTAGAAGTTGATAAAAGAAAAAGGAAGGGAGAACTTATTTAAGATTACTAATTAGCCATAGAAGATCCGATCAAACAGAGAGCATCACTGTCCATAGTTTTAAATTGCATTTGCAGCATTATTAAATTAAAATTTTGGAAATCAAAGTCTCCATACCAATGTCATCCGCTTCTTGCCTTCCAAATAATCTCTCAGGTATTTGGTCAACTGTTTGATACAGAGTAACTATGTTAAAGATGTCAAGCAAAAAAGGCCGACTAAAAAACAATGTGTAGCATTAATTCCTTGCCAAAAAAGAATCAAAAAGTGAGCCATCCCTTGAGGAGAGGTTTTGGGCGGTTGTAATCTAATATCCATCAATGATATTAACATATGAAATCATTCAAAGAAACATTACCAAGGAGTTTTGGAAATGTTTCTGCAGTGGTTTCTTCGGGTTCTTTTGATGCTCCAGCAATGACTAAAAATCAAGAAAAGAAATATATTACATGCACAGGGAGGGAGGGAGAGAGTGGTAAAGCATAGGACAAAAAGTCCTAAATAATAAAGCAAAACAACTAACAAGTAGATGTTAAGCAAATATACAAACAGTAACAAAAGATAATTATCAACACCATAGCATGGATGTTTAGGTGATATCCATGAAACCAAATTGAGGATACATACTCTTAAGCACAGGCCAAAGACCATTGATGTGTTGTTAATGAAATTGCTTTCAAGCAATCTTGCTCCCTGCAAATTGATAGACTAAAGTTAAGATCCGCATATGCATGACCGAGGTGAAGGGTGAGGTTGTGGATTCAAGACCTTGGTATATGTGTAACTTATCAATGAAAAAATTATATAAAAAAAAAAAAATCACGGCCAAGGTTACAACATCAAACACATGACATTTTCCTTCACCGCTTAAGATAAAGTGATATGACCCGACCTAAAAATCATACCCTAAGTGAGTTATTTCCAAATTATATTAAAGTTCAAGTTTGCATACTGTTAAACTCATGAATGTACAAGAATTGAGAAAAGAGGGGGAGAATGCAATTCCAATAATTCCCTAGAGTTCCAATGCTTCAATATTTGTTATGTTGAGAACATCCCTAAGACATTTTGCATCCAACATGATTGAAATGTAGACCTAAATCCCAAATTAAAACTTCAGTCTAGCTCCAAAAAACTATAATTTTTAATATCTTAAAAAGTATAGAGCACGTTCTGAGCTTCAAGTCATAAACATTAACAATAAATCTAGTGATACAAAATTTTTCATAACTGCTAATGTGATTAGCGCATGATAAAAGTGGTGTTAGTAGTTGACCCATGTGAAAGTACTGTTGCTTTGATTACAACTTGCAACCTTAGAAAGTTTTGAAAAATTTTGTCACTAGCATTGCTCTAGATATTATCCCATATTATTTTGAAACTGCACAAATTATCAAAGTTCTAGGAGAGCAGTCATCTAGATAATCATATATGCAAGTATCATCATCCCCTAGGGTGCATAAAACCTGATAATACCAGTTTTATAAGGACAGAGCAGCTTATTTCAAAGGTAAAGAACCTGATTCCCAGTCCTTTTTTCTCTTTCAGCCCCAGCAAGGTCAACAATAGTTAGGACAGCATTGTTATCAACTTCATCAGCCTTGTTAACAACACTGCTAATATTAATGATGCACTGCGACCGGCTACAAGCATGTAAAAGAAAAATAAATAAACATGATAGTCAGACAAAATCATATCTATCAAGTTAACATATCCATATTCCATAAATTAAATTAGTAATATAGTCACCATAATCAAGTAAACAAAATTAAATTAAATTAGTAATATAATCACCAACCATAAAACCTGCTTTAAGAGCTCCAAAGTTCTTTTTGGGGAAAGAGGAGATGAGGGGGATGGGAAACCCACTACAACTTTTAGAGGTTAAAAACAACCTTAAGGCTAACACTGAAATTTGGAGCATTTAAGAAAGCTCTACAATTCACTGTTCATGCTTTATAAATCCTGAAATTTAAAACCCTATTCACTGTAATTTGTCAAACACTCAAAATACTAAAGATATTTTCAACTTAAGCTTTACTTCCTACAGCAATCCAAAAGAAAATTCCAAACGGGCATTCACATAAGTTACAAATCCAATCCTCAAAAAACAAGTCCAAAAGGAGAAAAGGAAACAACAAAAAGAGAAAATCAACTAATTCTTCAATTAATTGGTTTTAAGCATGATCCAATATTGATGGTCAAGTTGACCTACCAATCACATAGTTGTTGACAAGATGATGATTATTGCTCAACTTATTGTAAGTCATAAAATGATAATTCATGAAGAATAAATTCCTATTTGAAGCTTCTTATCAAATTCAATGAGTTATAAGGAAATCACTTTGTGAAACCACTTTAGGCTTCAGCTGGTAAACCTTTTGGATGAACATGATGTTCAAGCTTTAAAAGTTACACATCCAGACTCTAAAGATGAAGCATAATAAAATCAGACCAACCAACACAACCACCTAAATGAACATACATCAAGGGTCACTTTCCTTAAAAAGAACACACTGCATCACTTTCTCATTTATACAATTGTTTACATTCCTTAAAAATCCAAAATTTGAAGATAAGATGATTATCAGCTAGGATATCTGAAATCTTCCTTTTAAATAGAAAATCAGTTGCCATGACATGGTTTTCAAGTGTCAAAGACACAGTGACAAGCTAGTTTCTTCCCCAAGATACATTCAACAAGCTTCCAGAAACAGTGAACCAATTTTCTATACAGAATTGAAAATCATTTTCCTTTCCTAAAATACCTTAAACACAATTTCTGGAAAATTGAACCAATTCACTAATACTAGAACAAGTCATTTAATAATAAAATTGAGGTTCTTTCAATAAAAGACCTAGAAACTAATCAATATGAAGAGCTACCACTGCATAGAGCAAGTGGCAAAACTTCGGTTGAGCTTAGAGGGGGAAGATGAGTGAGCCCACAACCCCACCAAACAACAATATAAAACTCGCAAAAATTGTTTCCAATTTTTTTTATCTGTTACTACAAATTCAATAACAATAGTACTAATAAGAGAAAACCCCCCCCCCCCCCCCCCCCCATGGTCTTTGCTTGCACCATGCACCTTGACTGGCTGTTTGCATTTGTCATTCCCGTGGCTCGTTTTAGCATCGAACAAGCTATTAATGATTCTGCCTGCCCAGCATCAGATATGGCAACCTGTTTACATTAATCAAGTACATGAACACGTCATATTTGAAGATTAATACCCATCATCAATGTACATTTTAGGTAATTATCCATCATGAGTTCATGACTCTACATCAGTCAATGAAACAAGACGGCATAATACCGAAACAGCTACAAACCTCTTGGAGCCCTTTTATAGTTGATTGCTGCATGCTCAATTCAGTTCCACCAGCTGACAAATCGTATACCTTCTCTCCTTTCCCCCGTTCAGAATATATTTCAAAAATCGAAATACAAAATGACCTGAAATTATATCATCATGAATAATAAAAAATATGGTAATTTATTCTAGAGGACTCTAGATGTAGACAACACATGGAGACAACATTAAATTGAACAATTGAAGGACAAATGTACTAATAATGCTATTATTCCCTAAATTAATTTACAGTTAAGTCTCTCCGGCAAAACCACATGAATACAATTCAATGGACTAAAAAAAAAAATCATAGATTTCTCAAATCGAATGTAGAAATCCATCAAATAATTAGAACATTTTTACAAGATTGCTAGTTACCTCGACTTTGAACCACTTCCCTCGGACTGTTTAAAAATCTGTTGAAGCACAAGTGGTACCATACCCGGTTCCCTTGGAGTTCCGAAAACTGTGTGAGTCTTGCCGGAACCACTTGGTCCCAATGCAGCAAGCATTCCACTTTTACCCCTAAGAAAATCCTCCACTAGAGGCCTCACCATTCTCTCATACACTTCACCCTATTTGTCAATTTCAACGAGAAATTCCAAAAACTAAGTTACAGAGAAAAAAATATATACGTTTATCTTTTCTTGCATATTCTAGGTAACCAAACAGAAGCGAAAAGAAAGAGAAACCTGAGACGAGTCGATCGAAAACACATGGGAAAATCCTTCGTAAACCTCAGACTTGATTCGCTTCGACTCTTTTAGGGCCAAGGGCGGCGATAACGTCACCGAGTGAGAATCATTGACTGTAATACAAACTTCATCGGTCTTCTTCGTCTTCGCGCTCTTGTCCATCGCAGCGTTCTTCTTCGCTGGGTTCTGTGGCCACGCGTTCTTGGCTCTGGCCCTAGGGTTTTGATCGCCAACGGTGGCATTTCGCCCCAAAGGCTTGGGCAGCAAAAGAGGCCGAATTCTGAGGTAGACTTTGAGATCCTCAGAAATTGGGCCTTTCGGAGGTGAAGGTGAAGGGTCCTCTAGTGGTTTAGGGTTTTGGGGGACTTCGATTGCAAGAATATCGTGAATTGGGAATGAGGGAATGTCTCTTGTGGCTGTTGAAGAATATGGAGGAACGTTGGGAATTTGAGTGGCGGTTGTGGCCGGTGTAGCTCTGGCTTTTCTGTGAGGGTTTCTACGCACAGTCACTGTGCTTGGACATGGTGGAGGACTTTTCATCTCCATTTTCGCTTTCTTTGCTTCTCGGTCTTCGGTTTCACTCGCTTCCCTCTATTTATATTTTGGCGGAAAAACAATGGGTTTTGTGTTTTTTGAATGTAAAAATAATGGAAAAACACGGGATTTTTTAAATTTGAATTCGATGAGAGTGCTAACGGGCTTGTACTGTTGTAAATGTGGACCAGTTTGTTTGCTTATGGACCGTGTCCGAAAAGAAATTGACTAGTGTGGCTAATGTCAAAACTCAAGAAAATGCTTTTATTTATTTATTTATTTTTGGCTGAAAAGAAAAACTCAGGAGAATGCTAATTCTTGAAAATAATAAAAAATTTATTATTATTATACCAATGTAAAAAATTTCCTCTAAATCAGTTTGTTAAAATCTTCTTCAATTCATTATTTACAACGATTTATAAAATCTGTGGGGATAAAGGAACTGAGTGGGAGTATTGGGTCGTGGGCCATGCCTGAGGATGCCAAGATGCCCGAGGATAATCAATCAGTCAGAAGGGCTTGTGAGTTGGTGGACTGAAGACAAGGATCGATAATGATGAGCAAGTGATGTCTCCTGATGAGCCAAACTTCCTTGGGAGGCGACGTGAGAGTCTGGAGCTTGACCACCCAGCATTTGCCGTGTGAGAGACAACCATGCTGGGGAAGATAAGTTTTGGAGAAAAGAGTTAACAGTAAATTAAGAAAAATATGAGAAGAAGGCTGCTACCACTACATTAAATGCTCTGCACCTAAACAACTGGTCGCATTTATGTGGAAGTGATGTCTGAATAGTGATCTTCAGCTTTATAGCTACACACAGAGACTCTAGGAAGTTTCTAATGGGACAAACATCCAAGAGATCATCTATCTAATCAACAAGTGGAAGGCTATGATGAAAGGAGAGGGAAAAGCTATATAAGGGGAGAACCTCCATGAAGGAGGGGCATCGGATCTGAGAGAAAAAGAAAAGAAAGAACTCTGTGTACTCACAAAAATCAGGAATTTATATAAGAACATACCCTTCTTGGATTTGACCTAGGAATAGTTTTCTCTTCAAAGTATACTTTTCAATCATTATAGCACTAAACCAATCTATTGTGGCCCATACTTGATTCATTAAGTCTTCACCTGTTAAATCTACACTCTAACAAATCTATTGTTGTGGGCTTATTGGGTCATCACTCACATTTGTTGGGCTAAGGGTCAATTTTAGTCCTTACAAAATCATTTGCATGAAGTATTATTTAAATATGTTAAGTGATTCAATAAATAAGTTATAAAACTAAAAATATATGTGAAATGTTATATTAATTATAACAGTAAATTTGAAGAATTTTTCACCAAACTGGTTCACAGATAAACATTTCCCTTAAATTTGTTGTAAATGAAGTCAATTAATTTAATAGCATCATATATCATAATTTGCCAAGTTTATAATAGCATGTTCATTCTTGATATATTAACTAGTAAGCAAACAGAAGTTCATTATGGGTGAGAGTCTCTTATCCTCGTGGAAGCTCACCATGTCTAGGCCAAATTGACATCGTAAAATCATATTGAAATTACCATATCATTGATATCTAATTGTCCTTTAGTTTTGAGATGGAAGTATGGATTTTCTAGCTACCTTTCGTACATTGGTAAAAAAATTTATGGTATAAACAACCTGAATTTGTCCTAGCTAAGGATAAGGGTTGGCAGTATACTTAACACATGCAAGTAGGATGGGAAGCGATGGAGCAAAAAGGAAAAATTCGCCTAATGTAAGATTTCATGCTTGATAAACTAGTTAGTGAGGTAATAACTTACTAATATACAATGTACCATATATTAGCTCAACAAACCAAGCTAATAACTTAGAAATCAACATTTTACTTTGACAAAAAGAAAGTTTGGACATTTTCAACAAGCGCTTCACTCACCATAAAAAGCTTGGGAATTACGTGTACCTTTTGTCATCTTATTATTGCATGTTGTATTTATTATTATTTATTCAAAAATATTGATCTCTATCATCTAGACAAGACACGTATTGAATATTTTTGTGTATAAGTTCCTACCCTAATTAGAACTCACAAGTTTTGTAATATGTCTAAAGTTTCACAATATTTTTCAATATTGTCAAGGGCTTTTGAAATAATGTTAAAAACATAATAAATTTTACATACACCCATTACTAACACAATTTTATTGTCTATTCTTGAAAAGGTGACAACTCAACATTTGTGAAAAAAATTATTATAAAAAGTTGTTCATTTAGATTTATTGTGTCTTCTCTTGTAGGGTAGAACTAGGGGTGGCAATTTTTATCCAAATCCACAAACCCGCCCAAAACCCACTTAATTTAGATAAGTCTTGACCTAACCCAATTAAATATTTGGGTTAAATGGATAAGACCCAAATGGATAATTCAATTAAATGAGTTTTGATGGTTAAACCACTGGGTACCCAATTACCCATTTAAAATTTAAAGTTTAACACTTAAAAAAAAAAAAAAACTAAAACTAAAAACTAAAAACCCTAACAAACAAGAAAACATCACAGTACAGCCAGCCGCCTCTTCCTCCATCTAATGTAAAAATTTTCTCCTCCATTTTCTAGGCATTTTCTTAACTACCAAACTAGACAAAATCTAAACATCTTTCCTTCTTCCTCTATCTAAAGTTTGTCTTTCTTAGTAACTCAGATAACAAAAAGCTTTTTTGCAATGGCCCCAGTAAATGACGCGTTGCTGAGGAAGAAGAGAAAGAGAAACCGAAGTTCGAGTTGGCAGCACGGGTGACTTGGAGTGCGGCTTGGAGAGGTGCTTGTATTAACTCAGATAACTCGGTGGCTGAGTTGCAGAGACTGAGTTTCTGAAGATGAAGAAGGTGAAGAAGGTTGAGAATTTGCATGAAAACCATTGTGATTGGAAATCGAAAATCGGAATCCTGTCCATTTCATAACGCAAAGAGCTCAAGGTGGACTGGTGGAGGAAGAAGTCGAGGAAGGGACGAAAACCATTGTGATTGAGTTTTTCTTTAAGTTTTCTCATTTTTTTTTTCTTTGGGTACTTTGTCTCTGTTTGGTTGTGGAGAAAAGTGAAACAAAAAATTAGTGTCTTGATATGATTTTCTTGCTATTTTTGTTTGAAAGGTTAGGCTTTTTACATTTTAGTGCTTTGCATATTATGTCTAATGTTTCTTGTTTGGTTGTCAAGAAAAGTGCAAGACGAAAATTAGTCTCTTGTTGAATTACTGAATATAAATTTTATAATATGAATTTTGTAATGGGTTAAATGGATAGGTTATAAATTAAATGGGTTGGGTTGGTAATGAATAATTAATTTATATATAAATGGGTCATAAATAGATAAATTGATAAATATACACCCAACCTATTTATGACCTAACCTACCCACCCCTATAAAACTCACATCCTCAACTCATATCTTACAACAAACCTATCAAAGGCCCATGGGTAGCCTAGGGTCCACCATTTTCATGACAGAAACTACGACCCTGTTTGGTTGTGTAGTTCTAACACACATTTTCACATTTTAAACAAAGTTACACACATTTCAATAAATTTTTCACTTACATGTATATCAAAAACACCCAAATAACATTACTCAAACTTCTCTATCAAACCGGCCTACATCTGACAGCTAAGAGAGTCTTGATGTATATTTTCCTGGAGTTCGTGGCTGCCAGGAATAAGGCTACAATTGACGTCTGTGAGTTCTAATGTCCCAACACTGCCTTCGCATTCATGACATGTTTGGCTCCGGGATGGCACCAACAACAAAACAGTTGCCAAAGCTACAACAGCAACAACGAACACTGGAGAACAAAACTTCCCTCGAGTTTGACCTGAGTCTTGAAGTGGATCGAGCATAGCTGGGCAAGAGACCATGCTTGGCGTACAGAGATTTGGGTTTCCAGTGAATGAGCCGTCCTTAAACAAGAAACACTGCCCACCACTAGGAATTCTTCCCACAAAACTATTGTAGGATAGATTGAGGATTACGAGGCTTGTCATGGAGCAAATTTCATTTGGTATATGCCCACTAAGTCGGTTGTGAGCAAGATTAAGAGTGCTGAGAATCTTCAAACTACCAATATCCTCTGGAATTTCCCCGGAGAGACTGTTTTGACTAAAATCGATGGATGAAAGTGAAGTACAACGAGATATTGAAGTCGGAATCTCACCGCTGAAGTTGTTTGAAGTGATGTTAATCTTTGACAATCTACCTATATCAAAGATTTCGCTAGGAATCTCACCTTGAAATGTATTCCTACCCAGGAATAAAGCTTGCAAGCTTTTAAGATTTCCGATTGATGGAGGGATTTTTCCCGTGATTTTATTGTTGGATAGATCAAGAATTCCAAGGGAGTCCCCTGAAATGTTGGAGGGAAGCTCGCCAGAGAAATTGTTGTGGCTAACCTCAATAATTTGCACGAGGGGTAAGTTAAAAATCCCAGCAGGAATCGTCCCGTTGAATAAGTTCATCTGAATTCGGACTTTCACTAGCGACTTACAAGCACCAAGCTCCTCGGGGATTGGTCCAGAAAAGAAATTGTCCATCAAAATCAATGTCTTCAACTTCCCTCTACATAAATCTCGTGGAATCTGACCAGTAAGTTGGTTAGATGTGACATCAAGAACTTCAAGTTTTCCATTCTGACCTAGGTTCTTCGGGAGTTCAGACGTAAAGTTGTTCTCCCATATCTGAAACACCTTAATATTTGGAAGGTCACCAATAAACGCAGGAATTCCACCGATAAGTTTGTTTTTGAACAGATTGATTAGATTGATATTTTTTAGTCGTGAAAAGCTTTCTGGGATCCCTCCAGTAAGTTTGTTAAATGAAAAGTCTAGCGTTTTCAAATTGACCAAATCAGAGAGTTCAGAAGGTATATTACCCTTGAGCTGGTTGATTTGTAGAAACAATGCTTCCAAGTTCTTCAAAAGGCCTAGACTCTTAGGAATCTCGCCCGTAAGGTTACAATTCGCCATGTCGAGGCGTTGAAGCGAACTCAAGGATCCAAGCTCCTCTGGAATACCTCCTTCAAAAGCATTGTAGTACCCAACAAACAATCTTTTGAGATTCTTTAACCTACCCAGCCTCGCAGGGATCTTGCCGGTAAGTGAATTGCCATTCAAGCCCAAGAATTCGAGGCTCTGAATCTCGGAGTAACTATCTGGAATTGGCCCAGAAAAATAGCTCCCGCCAAGACAAAGATGCTTGAGATTTTTCAAGTTCACCAGCTCTGTAGGAAGTGGCCCGGAAAAATTGTTGTTGTAAGCGTCAAGAATCTCAAGCTCTGTCATTCTCAGGGTTATTTCTCCAGGAAATTTTCCGTAGAAAACGTTATTGGAGACATTGAGGACCTTGAGTGACGTGAGGTTTGCCATCTCCATAGGAAGCAACCCCGTGAGACTGTCTACAGCGAGTGTTAAACTGACCAGCTTGTTCAATAGCCCAATCTCAGGCGAAATGAAACCGAAGAGAGGTGTGTGAGACACGTTCAAAGAAATGACTCGTGAATTCTGGTCACAGGAAATTCCGGAGAAGGAACAATGTGCTGCTGGAGACAAAGAGGGTTTCCAGTCATCCATGCCCGAGCCTTTGGGTCCAATCATTGAGGACTTGAGCTTCAAAAGTACTTCAAGGTCACCACAGCGCGAAGTAGAAACGCATACTGAGAAAAGAAAGATAATTAAAGTAAAGTGGAGGCGATTACAAGTGAAGAAGCTTCTCATTTTGTAAAGGATGACTAAAATGCTACATATGCTGGTTATCACTTATCACCATGCAGTTCAATGAAAATGGGTATTCTGTATTATGAGTTTACAACATTTTCTGTAGCTCTAACCTGCTGGAATATGGCCCTATTTAAATGTTGATTCCCTCGCAGGGTTTAACTGAAATTAATTTCTTGGATTCTTTTAAGTAATGGATTAAAAAAGAAGAATAACTTTAAAAGCACCTTTCTTTTCCAAAAGAAAAAGTGGTCAAGAAAGCCAAAAAGCACATCCACCGCCGCAAGTCTGCAACTTAAGGCCTTTTTTTTTTTTTTTTTTTTTTTTTTGGGGTTAACAAAAAATGAGTTGGGCGGGTGGACCTGCATGGCTACCCTGTCGAGGCATTACCATGCAATGGATGGGGCACCTTAAGCCTTTAACCGTAAAGTAAAATTTGACACAAAGTTCTTTTTTGAAAAATAAATTACTTTTTTTTTTAAAAAAAAGTAGCTTATTTACATCATATTTAATGAAAAATATATTTCTTAATATATTTTATTTTAATGTGTGAAAAAAAACTAAAAATTAGTTTCTTTATAATAAAAGTGGCTATATCGCTATAGTGCTTCGGCACTGTGCATCCAGAGTGTTAGCACTATGCAGAATTGTAACTGCAACAGTGCTTTGGTTTCGTGAGTCCTTTTTTTTTTTTTTTTTTTTT